>NW_013952565.1:1208917-1213727 GCF_001266775.1 Austrofundulus limnaeus | reverse complement strand
GAAATGACCATAACAAAAAATTTCAATAATTACTATTTTTAAAAGAACAGAAAAGACAAAATCTCCACAAAATTTGATCAGTATTTTTTGATGTGCTGAATCAAGAAACAAGAAAAATTTTAAATGACAAATAGTAAGAAACATGAGCAGTCTTTATTTAGGATCATTTCCATGGAAATATTAAATGTTTTGTATGATTTCATCAAGGGATAATAATTCTGATCTTACCAGTTTATAAGCTTATCCATGGCCAATCCATATATGTTTATGGCATGTGGGGAAAATGCAGTCAGTCCACATGGGCTTCCCATGTTGCACCCATGTTACTGAATTCACATGGGTGCCTTGTATTTTTTCCTAGTTCTACTCCATACACAGTTAGCCCACTGTTATGATTATGTATATTATTTCACAGTCTGCCCCTGCCTGCTCTTGTTTTCTGTCCCTCCTGTCATTATCTCATGCAATCAGCTCATTCACATCACCTGCGTTCTCCACTACTTAAGCCAGCCTCTCACTTCTGCTCATTGCCAGATTCTCATCAGCCTTGCCTGTGATTATCCAGCGTTCTGTCCCCATGCCTCGTTCTTGTCCTGTGTCCTCGACCTCGTTCATGTCCACCGGTTTTTTGACTCCTGTCTCTGGTCGTCTTGGTTTTGTCCTGCCATCTGCTTTCACTGTAATGACCCTTGTTCTGGTTTTTTGGCTCACGTCTCTGGTTTCTCCCCTGAACGGCACTTCACTCCTTCGGACTTCCTGGAAAACGACCCACGCCTGTCCCACGGAAACAAGAACCTTGCCTCCTCCCTCAAACTCAGATTTGCACTTCGGATTCTTGTGTATGAACCTTGCCTGCCCAACGACCCGTTCTCAGTCTCTCGGATCCCACCCGAAAACTCAAATAGTGACGTCACCGCCTCTCTCCGGAACCAAAGCAACTCTGTCAGTGTTTCTTCACGGACTCATTCAGCAAAGAACAGGTTAGTGGCTTTGGTTAATGTTTATTTCATTTATCAGTCTTGTCCCGCCACTAATCCTGTCTCTCTATGTCCAGAACTGACTGACCCGGATCTGCTGCTAAACCAAAGAAACGTCAAGTTTGTGTTTAACTATAATAAATGGTTAAAACTTCCTTTGTGGTCCGGCCTTTTATCAGAGCTCAATTCTAACTACCTAACACCCACATTGTAATGGACTGGGGCCTACTAGTCCATTCCTGGTCCAAATCATGTATGAAGAGCCCATGTTTTTGTAATGTGGGGAAAACGCAGTCAGCCCACATAGGCTTCCCATGATGGTCCAATTCAGTTGCATTCACATGGGTCCCATATTATGTTGCCCATTTCTATCCAATTCTCAATAATCCACACAGAAATGGACTACGACCGACATAACCATACCCAGTTCCAGCTCATGAACTGACAAACCGTGCTTGTGCCACATGGGTTAAATGCAGTCAGCCCATATGGGCTTCACATGCTGGGCCCATTCTACTAAATTCACAAGGGTCCCATGCTTTGTTAACCAGTTCTATCCCATTCCCAGTTAGCCCACATAAAAACAGACCAGGGTCCATATAACCATGCCCAGCTCCAGCCCATGAATGGGTTGCCCATGTTTGTGCCACGTGTTAAATGCAGTCAGCCCACATGGGCTTCCCATATTGGCCCAATTAAAGTAAATCAACATGGTTCCCATATTATGTTACCCAGTTCTATCCCATTGCCAATTAGCCCACATAGAAATGGACCAGGGCCCATGTAAGCATGCCCAGCTCCAGCCCATGTATGGGTTGCCCATGTTTGTCCCACATGGATTAAATGTAGTCAGCCCACATGGGCTACCCATGTTGGCCCCATTAAAGTAAATCCACATGGGTCCCATATTGTGTTGCCCAGTTCTATCCCATTGCCAGTTAGCCCACATTAATGCTAAATAGGCCCCATACATTTAGCCCAAGTGGGCTTACCATATTGGCCCCATATTAATGTAACCATATGGGTCTCATACAATTAGCCCAGATAAAACCCATGCCGACCCAGTACCCATGTAGCCCACTTTAAACCCATGTGGGGCCCACCCATGCATGCTGGCTGGGAACTAGAGACTGAAGGAAAGTCCAACTCATGTCAACAAAATGTAAGCAGGCCTTTCTGCTGAGAGTTGAACAACATTTTTATAAGTCAAACTGAAACAGAGGCAGACATGAAGATTTGCACAGGATTTATTTACAGACACAAATGTTGTTTGCAGCACAACTATAAAGACCAGATTTGTCCACTTTAAAATGTCCACATTAAATGAAACAGTGAGACAAAACAATGAAACTCAGCAAATATGGAAAGCTGTGTTGTTATATAATCAACATAAGGTTGCTGATTGAATCCTGGCTCTGAACCTTGTGTGTCGTCTTCATATCATTAGAAAGAACACAGCTGCAGACTGAAGCTTCTAAAGTTCAATTATTAATGTTTGTTTTATTCATTTGTATCAAATTATGAATTTATCTTAACTTTGAAAATTATTAAACTAAACCCAAATATTTAGAAAAAAATACTACAGTTATTCTACTAAAATACTAATAAATGTTAAGGTCTACTATATATAAATAAAGCCAACAGAGGAATAAAAACACCTTTACATTTCAGATTAATAAAGTTAAAGTTTTATCATGTAAACTTGTGTAAAGTTGTCATTAAAGTTGTCATCATTGATGAAAAGCTGACATATAGACCTCATTTAAATTACATAAGAACAAAAATAGCAAAATCCATTGCAGTTTTGTATTTCAGGACATTTCACTAAGAAACAGTTTTATTAAAAACAAAACAGAAAAGACTATTTGCTTGTACCTCAACTTCCAGTGATTACACAGGTTAAATCGTTCTTCTTTAATTAAACACTACTTCTTAAACCGAATAACTGCCATGGAAACACAGGGACTAGTGCTGAGAAGCAAGTTACTCCGAGCTCTTATTTTGAAAGTCAACCAGTAGCCGTTACCGGAAGTCTTCTAGTACCATTGCTGCTAACTTTGTAGCTACGAGCTAACGGTGTGTCCCATGGCCTGCCTGCTGCTCAGAAGAGTTTAATTCAGAGTTGTATTGAGCTGTAACAGCTCGGTAAATGTTGATGATGTGGAGACAGCAGGTAAAAACAGAGGAAGAAGAGAAGTCGGAGGATTTTATCAGAGCTAAAGATGAGGAAGATGAAAACATAATGAAGATCTGCATCGATTCTGTTAGTCTGAACGATGAGCTGCAGACATCAGGTTTGTGTGTTTTCATCCTTTCTGTTGAATGTGATGATGTTAAAGTTTAGCAGCAGGTTATTGATCAACGTGTAACTGCGGTCACACATTTGCGCTTCATGGCTCCTGAAAAAAAATTGCGTGTTTAAATCTTATTACGGTTCATCTACAGACGAGAGTTTTAACTTCACGGTGCATTCAATTACAGCTCGTAAATGCCTCCATTAACACTGAAATGTCTGTCATTCAACAACAGAGGCTGAGTTATCAACAAATTTCACTGCAGACGTGTTCTAAAGCTCATAAAGAATATGTGTGTTCATGGCTTTACTCTGGCATTTTGATACAATTTTAAGTTGTAGAGCAGCGGTGCCCAAACATTTTCACTGAGAGGGCCAAAATTAAAAACAATCTGAGGGCCGTGGGCCAAATGCAATAATATGAGAAATGCTTAATACTTAAGTAAAGTTGTTTTATTTTTTATGATTAAGCTAGGAGCCAGTGTGGTTGCCCACATTCTTTAGTTTTTTGTTTTTCAGCCCATGGACATGGAGAAATTTCAACAATGTATCCACAGGCAGCAAAAGCTCAGGTGACTTTTCATAATTTAAAATTTGAGTATATGTGGTCTTATAAGGTGTGCAAATCTGTTTATGGGCTTAAATCTAATCTAAATGTGTCGTGTAGTTACTTGTATTTTATATTTAATCTTAACATAATTACAATCTAATAACCAGGACAACTGCTGGTTGGCCAAACCAAATGGCTCGGCGGGCCAGTTTTGGCCCGCGGGCCCCACTTTGGGCACCTCTGTTGTAGAGGTCTTCACTGTGTCTAATACAGGGTACACTTTGGAAAATCCTTTAAAAAACATAAAGACACATCTTTATCAACAAGTTTTACTGGAGTCAGGGCTGGCCCTTGAAATTTGGGGGTTCCACTTCACCATAATTACACCATAAAAGATACACTAAACAAAATGCTGTTTGTAATTATTTAGCTGGTGCATAAAATTTGACCAGTTTGAACATAGTTTACCATTGTTTACTGCTGTAACTAGGGATTCACCGATCCGATACCAGTATCTGTATCATTCCCGATATTTAACAAACTTCTAGATCAGGTATCGGTGACAATGGACCCGATCCATAGGGGCAGATCTATACAGTTTATTTCTATGATTTTTTTTGCCACTTCAGTAAAAAAGCAGAACTGAATATTAATTTCTTAATTTCTTCATCATCAGTGACTTTTTTAAGAAGAAAAAGAAAGAGAAGAAAAAAGTGAAATGTAATGGGAAAGAGTGAAAGAGAGATCGAAGATTGTGAAATATATATCGAGAAGACACAAGACAACACACTCGTCATCTTGGCTGCACGCCTACAGAAACAGAGATAAGAAAAACACAGCAACAAAAAAATATGCATATGTATATAATAATAATGATTGTAACCATGCTGAAAGGTTTACACAGCGGGTAAAATAAGTATTGAACACGTCACCATTTTTCTCAGTAAATATATTACTAGAGGTGCTAATGACATGAAATTTTCACCAGAT
>NW_013952565.1:1201975-1207977 GCF_001266775.1 Austrofundulus limnaeus | reverse complement strand
CTTCCGATGTCGATTAATATCACAATTTTTTTGTTAACCTAAAAAGTGACTGAAAAATAATTTAACAAATAAATAGATACAGTAATTTAAAAATAAAGAATGGCTGTTATTTTACTTTCACTAATAAAACAAATAGCTGTGGTTCAATAGAACGTTAAATTATTTTTGTAAGGTATTTACCAAGAAAAAAACATTTACGTGTAAATCATAGAATCTCACATTAATAAAGTTATCCTTTTTTTAATTAAAGTTTTAGAATTGAATTTCACATTAAATATCATAAAGAAACATAAACCTACAAAGAGCAACAGTTCCACCACAATTCCACCAGTTCTTCTGTGTTTGMCTGTGTCTCTTTCCTGTCCTCCAASCAGCDGGTCGAGGCAGATGGTCTCCTGTCCTGAGCCTGGTTCTGCTGGAGGTTTCTTCCTGATTAGCAGGGAGTTTTTCCTCTCCACCGTTTGCTCAGGATGGGAGACTGTGATGAAGTGATTCAACACAATCTGCTGGTTTCTTCTTTAGATTGTTCTTTTTAAGTACAGTGCCCTGAGACAACGTATGTTGTGACTTTGAGCTATTTAAATAAAATGAATTGAATTAAAATTGAAGTGAATTTGTGCATTCTTGCTATCTGAGAATGATCGACGCTCATTACTTTTGTTATGGAAGGAACCCCCACCTGTTTACAGAACTTTGTCATCCAAAGGACAATGCTTTTTCAATTTTTTTCTGAAAGAATATCTGATTCTGCACATGACAACAGGTTGGATAAACTCCCACCTCCTGAGTGTTAAGGAGTTTGCTGCTTCTGAGTGTTAAGGAGTTTACAGCTTCTGAGTGTTAAGGAGTTTACAGCTTCTGAGTGTTAAGGAGTTTACAGCTTCTGAGTGTTCAGGAGTTTACAGCTTCTGAGTGTTCAGGAGTTTGCAGTTTCTGAGTGTTCAGGAGTTCGCAGCTTTTGAGTGTTCAGGAGCAGTGTTTCCCCTACGAAATTGCCATTAATGCCAAACTGCCATTTCTGTCAAAGCTCTTGAAAGAAGTAGTGGACACTCAGTTAAAACCTTTCTTGGAGGATCACAAAATTTTGGAGACATTTCAGTCAGGCTTCAGATCCCATCACAGCACTGAGTCTGCTCTGTTGAAGGTGTTTAATGACATCTTTTTAGCTCTAGACTCTGATGAATCTGTCCTCCTTGTGCTGCTAGACCTCACATCAGCCTTTGACACCATTGATCATAACATCCTCATTTCTAGGCTGGAGAAGGAGGTGGGTATCACTGGTTCAGCCCTCAATTGTTTTAAGTCCTACCTGACAGACAGACACTTCTGTGTTAACATCAAGGACTTAAGTCCTCATCAGCACCACTTCAATGGGGAGTACCACAGGGCTGTATCCTGGGACCCCTTCTTTTTTCCTTATACTTACTGCCATTAGGTGCAATTTTTCATAAACATGGCATACCATTTCATCTTTATGTGAACGACTGTCAAATTTACTTTCCTCTGAAACAGGCTGGCCCACACTGCATCCAACCTCTTCTTGACTGCCTGGCTGACATCAGGGATTGGATGGCTTTAAACTTGCTAAACTTTAATGAGAAGAAAACAGAAGTCATTCTGTTTCCAGCTAATAACACAAACAGTAACACTAGCATTGACCTTTCCACTCTGGCCCCATTTGAAAAACAACTTGTCACCAACCTAGGCGTAAAAATGGATCCATACTTGAAATTAAACAGTCATGTAAACTCCAATGTTAAATCCTGCTTTTTTCAGCTGAGGAGACTGTCCAAGTTAAAACCCATCCTGTCAAATAGAAATCTGGAGCTCTAAGGCGCTGACCTAACTTTATGACTAGGTTGTGTGGCATTTTCTGTTAATTTGGGATGGCAGGACAGGTTGAAGCAGTGTTGGCATTACCTCCATGAAAAGCATCAGATTGTTGCCTAAAAAGACTTCTCAGAACTGGGCTGGTTTAATCTGGTCTTCGGTCTGTAGATCGCTGGAGAGAAGTGTGTCAGCGTGACCCAGATGAGATGTCTTCTTGGATCTGCTTGCGCCTCTTCTTGGGCTGTCCTCGCCTTCTTGCTGACTCTTCTCCAGTCGGGGCCAGAAGACGAGTGTACTGCTGAAACTGCTCTTCTTTTATACTCTTTATGGTCCTGCTCATCCCCTTCTTCACCATTCTGTGGTAAGATTGGGAATTTCCACCACGGGCTCTTTTGTACTTCCCAGAATGAAATAATCTTGCTGATTCTGGTAATAGAACTGTAAGGGACTTTTTGTGGCGAGTCAAAACCACTTTGTTTTTCACCACAGGGCCTCTGGGACATTCCAGAAAAACCCCACTTCTGCTATTTCTGTTTTGCAGAAGTACTGTTTGTCTTTTCTACCGTTCAAAATAGCACACACACCCTTCCTTCATTTTCAGGCATACTGTACAATAACACATCTTCCTAAATCACCATCTTACATTAAAAACACATTGATTATTACAGTACATTACTTAAATCATACTTTGCAATTAAGCATATAATTATTACTCTTGTTATTTATTTGCCAGCATTAAAATTGATCAACATTAATATTTATTACTCCTTGTTACTCTCTTTCTTCTTCTTGATCCTCCTTTCCTTCTGGCCTGCGTCTCGGTCCCTCTTGTGGCTCCTTTTCCTGTCACATTCTTCTCTCTGTTGGGGATCAAAGGGAGGCTCTGCTGGCCTGATTCCAACTCTTGGGATGGTTGGTCCAGCCAGGTTTCTTGACATCTTAGATCATCTGGTCAGCTGCTTCTGAACGTTCCTAACTCTCGTCTCAAACTGAGAGGTGACAGATCCTTTTCTGTAGCAGGTCCAAAACTGTGGAATGATCTACCACTACATGTCAGTCTCCTTCCCTCGCTGTCTTCAAGTCTCATTTAAAAACTCACTACTACTGCCTTGCCTTTTGAGTCTGAGTGAGATGGTGCAAAACCTCACAGTGTATCATAGCTCTGTTCTATATGTACTGTAAATACAAATGCTCCATTTTTTTATTAATCACACTTTATTGAATTTTTCTTGTTTTACAGAACAGAGAACACAGAACACAGAAGTCTGAGCTTACAGTGTAATAGTAATAAAAATTACAAATCAAAATAATAAAAAAAGGTGGTACAATAAACAAACAAAAAACATTCCCTTTAAAAAACCTAAACATCTCCTACATATCTTGGCCATATAAACGTACTGTATCCCCTCCTCTCTGAATAATATCTTGTAAATCTTGGGGTAAATGTTCCACTAGGGGTCGCCATATGCTTAAAAAATATCCTCATTGTTCCTTAATCTTGCACTAAGCCTCTCTAATGGTAATATTTTAAAAATTTATTTATACCACTGAGCCAGATTAGGAGGCTTTTCATTAATCCAATTCAATAATATACGTTTACGGGCAACAAATAAAAATTTATTCAACAACGTTAGTTTATCGTTGTCCATAGTTGCTTTTATGGAAGATAAACCTAGTATGAATTGACCCGGATCTTTACAAATCCTACATTTCAATATTCCACTTATCTCTTTTGTTAAACATCCCCAAAATTGTGATATTTTTGAGCAATCCCAGAACATATGCATATAGGTACCATCTGTTGATTTACGTTTAGAACACGATGAGCTGTTTGGATCTATTATATTCAAAACTTGAAGAGACCTCTGCTGTCTGAAGTATTCGATATTGCATTTCTTTATGTTTGTTACTAAGAAAAAGCGAGTTAATTGAATACACTTTTTCCACGATTGTTCATTATATTTTCCTTTAAGATCGTTTTCCCAGTTCTTAACAAGTTTTTCTATATTATGTCCATTGTATTCCTGTATATGACTGTAACAATGTCCAATGAACCCTTTTTTTAAGCTTATAGTTGAGCAAAACCCCTCCATTGGGTTCATTTGAATTGTCTTGCGGTGACTTAAGATATGAGTAAATTAAATGTCTGATTTATAAGTATGCATAAAATCTTTCTGTGGAAGTTTATATTTATCTTGTACTTGTGAGAATGGCATAAAGATACCATCAATGAGTAAGTCACCTATCACTCTCATACCAGTCACAAACCATCTTTGAAATACACCTCTTTTAATACCAGGAATAAATTCCCCATTGTTTATAATTGGTGTCAAATAAGAAATAGTGAGGTTTTTTCCATAGTACTTATTCATGTCCTGCCATATATTAATTGGGTTTTGCACTAATGGGTTATCTACACACCCAGGATTTTTTTGTTCATAATCCTAGGTATTAGTGTAAATGAAGAGCCCCAAGGTTCCAATGGGTCCTCCAGTCCTTGACCCAAAACCACTGTATCTTGTAAACATTTGAGGAATATCAGTTAGAGATCGGTCGATACAGGTTTTTGAAGGCCGATACTGATACCGATTTTTTTTACATCAGTCTAACCAATTTGCTGATACGTGCAGCCAATTTTATTTTTTGGCCAATTCTTGAAGCCGATATTGCCTTTTCTTTCTCCATTAACATGATAAAATAAGAATGATAACAAATGTTACACAGGTCTCAATTTAAAACAAAACAAACAAACAAAAACATTTATTAACTGAGGCTTGTCTGTTGCACGCTATATTAAGTGCTGCCACACAGAATTTCTTCTTTCAGCCATTTCTTTAAAAAATAAAATAAAAAATAAAAAAATTAATGATTTATTTTATCTAGCGCTAAACATTCAGTTTTTCTTTGTAAATTAATCAGATTAATATATTGTTTTACATAAGATAAAATGATTTTTTTTTAATATGCCAGCATTTTTGATGCAAAAACAGCTACAGACCTAAAGAAAACAGAGAAACACAGAGAAAAAGGAGAGACACACATACATCTTTCTATCTTTGTGAGGACTTCACACACACACGCAGCGCTCTCAGTCTGCGCTTGTTTTTTACACCGGGCAAAAAATGCATTTAAACCAGCTGACATTAACTTTAGATCACAGTTTGAAATGTACACTGAAGAAAACCTGCATCACGACTTTTATACTGCAGTCAGAGCAAACGTGATCTGAGCAGCGTCTGCCTGGTTCACGTTTACATGAACGGCAGCGCTTTACTCGCTCTTATGAATGTAACAGTGAGAAAAGACAGAGAGCTTTTTATTTTTATCCAGCAGGGAGAAGAATAGAGGTGTTCTATGCCTCCTGTGAGCAGTTCCAGCATTTTTAAAAGAAAAACAATGCGGACACCCTGATTACAGTTTGGTTTCATAGTGAAAGTAAAAAAACATGGCGCTCCCATCCACGAAAGTGAAACTTAAACACACAGCTGTTCTCTATAACGCTCATAGTCCGACACAGAGGTCAGACACAGTGAAATTAGACAGTTAAAACACATTAAAAGTTCGTAACTCACCCTTATTGTTGTTAGCACTCTGTCTCACAACATTAGCAGCCGAGGGAGGGGCGGCAACATGCGCTCACATGACCCAAAGAATGGACTGACAGAAAGGACAAACGTATCGGCCGAACGGACAGACGTATTGGCCGATACCGATACATAAGGGAGGAAAAATGCAAATATCGGCCAAAAATATCGGTCGACCCCTAATATCAGTGCTTTGTTTTTACACCAAAACAATGTGTTTGAGTAAAAAAACTACCTGTTGTGAATTCTACATTTTGAGTGCCAGTACCTACTAATGGTTATTGATTTGGGGGGAGATGGGGTTGTATTTATATTTGTTGCATTAATATGAAAATTCAGATTTGTATCTTGCATTCTTGTATTCTTTTAAAGGTGGTGGGGAGAATTTCCCATGTTGAGAATCTTGCTAGAGATTTAAATGATAAATCCAAACAGATGCGTTTTTTGTAGTATTGCTTTGTATTGTTGGTACTAAACAACACAAAGTTCCCAGAAGCAACTGATCTATTAGGTTCAGGAGGTCTAACCCCCCACACCTTAATTCTGGTGGGGGGTGGAGTGTGTGTGTGCGTGTGTGTGTGTGTGTGT
>NW_013952565.1:1198582-1200507 GCF_001266775.1 Austrofundulus limnaeus | reverse complement strand
GGGTTACACTGACTGAGTGGGCACCTTCTCCAAAGATCCTACCTAAAAGCCTGGTCTCGTCTGAGGAGCTTAGAGAAGAATGTGCAGGAAATCCGAGATCGCACAATAAATCCAGTGATGAATGTAGAAGTCTGTGAAAAACAAGTCATCCTGTGGAAGACGGACACAGTTGAAACTGCATCACTGTTGACTTTTTGAAACTTCTGATTTCAGAATAAAATCCACTTGTATCATGTGTGTATGAATATGTTGTGAGCTGCATGTTTCCATCTACTTCCTAATCATATTGATGCATTTTGACAGCATTTGTGTATAAATATACCTATATAATTATTAATATAGCAAACATTTGGACAAAATTGATCTTTAGGGATTTATTTTTTAAAAACGGAAGTTGTGCTCGTTCTTCTTCCGGTTGGTGCGTTGTGATTTTTGTGAATTGACTCCGGAGCAGCTCCAGCGTCGGGCAAAAGATGAATCTAATTTTGGCGGATCACCGTCCACTCGCTGCCCTGCACCATCATGAGGAGCCAGTGTAAATACTCTCATTGATAATAACGGCTGAATATTTACTGCAGAGGTTGGACCGGAGCAGAACAGCATGGTGTAAATTGAGGATTAAGTTCTATCTCCTTCTGGGCCCGACAAGGTCCAGACTCACACGGGCCCCATATGAGCCCGGGCCAGGGGTGTGCTGCCCTCCAAGCCCCCCTGAAACTCAGCCCCTTTTCGGACCAACAACATGTTGGAACAACAAATATATTGTATTGTTTGTCTTAAATAACTTAAGGTACAACTTAAACGATCAAACAATTGCTGATTCGTTCTACTAATGTTCAAGCACATAAATATTAAAATAACCATGAAATAAACATTTGAAACTAATAAATGTTCAAAACATGTGTCTTAACAGGTCTAACACTGGAAACATGTTAGACAAACCCAAACTGTGTTTTGAGTTTTTGTTCTAAAACCAGAGCTTACATTGTTGGAAAAGAAAAGAGCTGGTACTAAGTGAGCTCTGGCTRCAGTTTAGCTCTGAAACCTGTTTGGTTAAAACAAACCAACATTGTGACCTGAGCAGTCCAACAAGAGCTGTATGTGTGAATGTAAAGCTACAGATCTCCTTTAATGTCCTGTTCATGTGTTTCAGTGGTTCCTGAAGGGGGTCGGGTATTGATTAAAGAAGATCCTGAAGAACAGAAGCCTGATGTGGACCAGCAGGACCAAGAACACCTCCATATAAAAGAGGAAGAGGAGGAACTGTGGAGCAGTCTGGGAGCAGAGCAGCTCAATGTGAAGGAGGAGACTGATGCCACCAACTTTAAGATCACTGCAGTTCCTTTGAAGCCTGAGGATGATGAAGATAAACCTCTGTTCTTACAGCTTCATCAACATCAAGATGAAGTCAGAGATCTTCCAACCAGAAGCTCAGCTCAGGGTTCTGACTCCTCAGAAACTGAAGTCAGTGAGGAGGATGAAGAGGATAATGATGTGAACAATCCTGACTCTCAGTTGAAACATTTTGTAGACTCTGGGTCAAAACCTGATAAAGACTGTGAGTCTTCCAGCAGGGTTCCTGAATCAGGTGTTAAAAACAACAACAACGAACAGAAGCAGTTGTGTTGTGAGCTGTGTGGGAGAAGGTCTACCACAAAGAGCAGTTTAAAGAAACACATGAGAATCCACACAGGACAGAAAACTTTTTGTTGTGAGCTGTGTAGTCAAAGGTTTTTCACAAAGAGCAATTTAAACTCACACATGAGAATCCACACAGGAGAGAAACCATTTTGTTGTGAGCTGTGTGATCYAAGGTTTACCYMAAAGAGRKYTTTAAACAKACACATGAGAATCCACACAGGAGAGAAACCATTTTGTTGTGAGCTGTGTGATCAAAGGTTTACCCAAAAGAGCAAAGGTTTACC
>NW_013952565.1:1184760-1198528 GCF_001266775.1 Austrofundulus limnaeus | reverse complement strand
CCTGATAAAGACTGTGAGTCTTCTCCCAGCAGGGTTCCTGAATCAGGTGTTAAAATCAACAGCAATGAACAGAAGCTGTTATGTTGTGAGCTGTGTGGGAGAACGTTTACCAGAAAGAGCCATTTAAACACACACATGAGAATCCACACAGGACAGAAGCCATTTTGTTGTGAGCTGTGTGATCAAAGGTTTACAACAAAGAGCCATTTAGACACACACATGAGAATCCACACAGGACAGAAACCTTTTTGTTGTGAGATGTGTGATCAAAGGTTTACCCAAAAGAGCAATTTAAACTCTCACATGAGAATCCACACAGGAGAGAAGCCATTTTGTTGTGAGCTGTGTGATCAGAGGTTTACCACAAAGAGCCATTTAAACTCTCACATGAGAATCCACACAGGACAGAAGCCATTCTGTTGTGAGCTGTGTGGGCGAAGGTTTACCGCAAAGAGTGATTTAAACAAACACATGAGAATCCACACAGGACAGAAGCCATACTGTTGTGAGCTGTGTGGGCGAAGGTTTACCACAAGGAGTGATTTAAATAAACACATGAGAATCCATACAGGAGAGAAACCATTTTGTTGTGAGCTGTGTGATGGAAGGTTTACCACAAAGATTAGTTTAAACAATCACATGAGAATCCACACTAAAAAAGCACTCATATGACTCCTAAGTTGAAACCACACAAGAGGAAACATCAGTTTGTCTTTACACACACTTCAAACAAACTAAGACTATGTTGCTTTTTAACAAGTTGGGAAAGTCCAGATGATGATGATGATGATGATGCCATGGATCTGGGAACTTTAATATTTTAGTTGACAGCATTGGAGTGATTACAGACACACCTGTGGACACATTTTAAGGCTGACCCTAAACATTTTCTTTGTGTGAGACCCCAGGAACAATCAAAAGAGATCATTCCAGATATCAGAAAGAAAACTGTTGACCTGCACAAATCTGGTTCATCCTTGGGTGTGTAGGAACACCGAAGTAATGGTCTGAACCGAAAAGAGCAACCTACAAACCTGAGTCAGTTTGTCCTGTTCTGTCAGGGAGGACGAGACAAAATTCCAGCAAACTACTGACAGAAACTTGTGGAAGGATACACAAAACTTAGACTCAAGTCATTCATTCTAAAGGCAATGATACCAAATACTAAGAACATGTATGTAAACGTTTGACTGTATGACTTGTTCTGTTAGGTTTGAAGGCCCTCCCTGCTGTGAAACTATCATTTCTGATCAGATTCTTAACCATCTCCATTGCAACGCTCAAAGAAGAGAAACCCCACTCTATTGAACTTTTACTGCCACAGGCAATGTGTGTGCTTATCAGTGTGCTCAGAGAAGAAATCAGACTTTGCGGCTACGTCCCAACAAGAAATCTGACAGAAGTGTCACCTCCTTATTGAAATTAGTTCCTGTCCTGTTTCCGAAACACCCACAAGTCTGTTCGATTTTAAAGACTGTTGTCTCTTCAAAAGGATCGTGAATTCCGTTGACTCCCACCAGACTCCCCTCAGCTTGACTGAGATCAAAGGACTGCATTCTCCATTAAATGTGAAAAAAAAAGATGAAGGAATGTTTGTGTATGAAATGTTTCCTGTTTTCATATGTCTTAATGCAAGAAATCTCATTTAATCCATTTTTCTTACAGAAAGGACCAAAAGCCATTAAAAAGATTCACCACATTTTTGTTTAATTAACTATTCATACATTTTAGTTGTACAGCTGTGTATTGTGTTTAATTGTTTAAGATGGCCTCCTGACGATGTTCATATATTTCATGATTTAAGCAATATGTGTTTTGTTTTTTATATATGTTTAATCACTTTAGAAAATTTAGGACTTGATTTTAATAGTTAAATGTGTGACAATCTTATTTTTCTGAGGCAAAACAGATGTTTCCTCTCCCCCTCCTCTTTAATTAGATGCAAGATAATTAAACTAAAACACACTTCCACTTAAACACTGTTATGGACTAATTATTTATCTGTTTCACCTTGACGCTGTCCAGTACTCATGTATCTTATGATAACTTCTTTCGGCTCTTAATCTGTTTGCCCCAGACGTCAGGACTCCAGCAACGGATTGACCTCTCTTGGTTGATAAGTTAACTCTTTGGGCTGAGAGCCCTGTTATTGGTTATTGGCAGTTATATTTGTCGGATTGTGATTGGTTGAAAACTGTCACATGGTGTTAACGATATTATATTATTGGCTGTTTCTGCTGACGAGGCAGCCACAAACCCGACGGACTTCCTGATTGACCTGTTTGTTTGTTGCTCAAGAATTAAATCATTTGACTACCATACACGCAGACTTTCTGTGCATTTATTCCAACGTGTTTCTGCATTCTTGATAAACTTGCCACAACAGATTTTTGGCGTTGTCTGAAAGGTGGCTCCAAGGACCGGAGCTACCCGATGCGGCCGGGGGTTCGGACGAACGCTGGACAAGAGGAAGAAATTTCTTTAAAAAAAAGTTTTTTCCCTCTACTGAACGTGTCCAGGCTGGGATTTGTCCTTAGATTCGGCCACTGTGGGTGACTTTGGGACTGGAGCTGGAAAGAACCTGTCTGTGACAGAAACACGGTGAGCTAATATTTTCATTACATTTTAGAAAAAAAAAAAGCTACGGCTATCTTCGGTCCACCACACTCTAAAAAATCTGATTGTTAGGCGCCTGTCTGGTTTGCGTTCAGCGGTTGCTGTGACTCTTAGCTGAGGTAGATCCTGGGAGCGTTTTTATTCCAGATTGAGTTTTTAAAACAGGGAGGTTGACTTTTCTGTTTTGAGGTAGCCAGGAGGAGATTTTGTTTCAACCTGGTGAGTGTAGGTAGTTAGCCAGGCTAACTGCTGAGGGAAAATATAATTTTCCACTTCTGTTCAGGTGTTAGAATATTTATACGAATCTTATATTGTTGTATTATATATGTTATCTCTCTTATTAACTTGTTTGTGCTCTCAGCTCTCATAATGTTTGCAGTTAGACTGAAACCAAGGCGTGAGAAGGAGAAGTTGTTTTCCAAGCGCTGCAACTGTGGTATCTGCAGCACGACCATGAGTTGTTTTTATCTCTTGGGAACGGAATGTCACTGTAAATGTAAATGTAAATGTTCACTGAAAATATGTCAAACCTGTTTCAACCGGTTTTTATCCCACCCTTGAGCGGTTGAAACACTATTGTAACTAGGGCATTCCCAAACTAAATAAAAGCCTGTGAGAGCTGAGACTGCTTCAGAGTGTGGTGAGAGAATTGTGACTGAAGCAAGTCTCCGGACACTCTCCTTYCAAGTAAAACTTTATTGACTCTGTCTGTGTCTTTCCTTACAGTTCAGTTCTACAAATGTTTGGTGTCTAAACCTGACATTTACTTGGTCCTTCGAGCCAGATCTCAAGAGACCTGAGGGTTCCAGCGGACGGACGAGATCCTGGTAAAGAGTCTGTGGCCACAGCATCGAGTCCTGTTTCCAGGGCCAGTCCTCATTCGCCAGCTGGGACCTGATGGTTGACGAGATACCAAAGGGATCGACACACGAACAGGCGAGTCTGTTTTCACTTAAAAAGGAGTGAAAGTGATTTAAAATAGAGAGTAAAACGTGAAAACCTTGTCAATCCTAGGCACTTACAAGTAAAGAGATAAAAAACAGTTAAATTCCGCAAGGGCGGCGGCGTCCTCTGTCTTATATAGTTAAAGTCCGCGGGACGGCGGAGTCCCCTGTTTTAAATAAGCTATATTACCAGTGAAGGTAAAAGAGTAAAATAATTCTGTGAAGTAAATGAGCTCTAAAAACTTTTAAAAAAAAACAGTGTGTGTGTGTGTGTGTGAATGAGAGTGTGAAAGGAAATTCTTTCTCCACTTGGAGATCGGATTTCATATAAAATCTGAGTATCAGTGGATGCAGAGGTAAGAGAACCGGAGTGTGTGGTGTTCTACCACTGATAAATTATCACTGTGTTATCAGACGAAAATATCCAGTGTTAGAGACCCTAGGTCTAACCCCCACTGGATCCAAAAGATTTAAAACTGGAGATACGTATTTCTGATCAGCTACCCCCTTTAGACTTAACACATTCCAGAACTCAGGAATTCCTTATACTACTGCGCCCTCTATCAGAGTTAATAGAAGAAAATGCCGACACCAAAGTTGTAGTATATGTGGAACCAGTTTCAAATAGTGGACCTGATAGAATGTTAGGACAAGTTACAGTAACTTTAAGTAATTCACATTCAAGTAATCAGGTGACTTTCACGATAAGTTTGACCGACCTAAATTAAAATGGGGAAGTCAAATAGCAAAACAATAGATGAATTACAATGCAAAGACTGGAAGACAATGCAGGGAAAATATCCAGAGTCCACCAAATATCTGCCAAAATGGATTGCTAAACACAATTTCACGGGACAACTTAAACAACCCAATATAGGAGCGTTGAGACACTCAATAAAAACCAAATGCAAAAATGATCCTAAACAGATGAAAAAGGAAGGTTTTGAGCACACAGAGGTGTGGCTGCAAGAAGCCAGAGCGAGAGATAAAGGTCAGAGTAAAGTAGAAAAAAGGAAAGTAGCAGAACAACAGAAGGAGCAGGAAGATAAGGCAAGTGAAGAAAAAGGAAGAGAGCAAGTACGAACTAAACAGCAAATGTTTAACAGGCAGGAAGATAATGAAATAGTGGTCTCCCCCTACAGAGTTTTAATCAAACAAGTTCACAATCCCCCATACCTTCATGAGGAAAAACAGGAAATGGCAGAATCGAGTGCACCTCCCCCTTATAAAGACATGCCAAGGATTACTAGAAGCCATGGAGAAGAACGTAAATGGTCTAAAAAATGGGGAAAGTATTTTCTCCCACCCTCCCTAAACTTTTGACTAACAATGAACGTGAATTTGAGATCTGTCCACTGATAGCACTCCCCCACCCTATGATGGGCCAAGACAATGGTGCAGGAGGAAGTTATCCAGATCAGGTGTTAGTATACCGAACATGGACCCAAGAAGATGTTAAAAAAGCATGTGAAGGCATACCACCTCCCAAAGAAGATGTTGAGCAATGCATTCAAGGCGTAGACAATTTAAGAGCCTCTTATCACCTAAATGGAATAGAGTTGCAGCAGGTATGGATGTGTATCATGGGAGCCACCTGGCACCTGGTTATAGGCGATTATGATCCAAACGACACCCAAATCCCTCCTACACCTCTGGCCCCAAATAGCCTTCTGTTAAATCAGAGAGCCCGAGCAATAAATGAGCGTGTCAGACAAAGATATCGACAGCGAGCAGACTATACTGAAATAGGACGCTGCAGACAAAAAGATGACGAACCTTTTGATGACTATAGAGTCAGAATGACTAAAGTTTTCAGAGCCCACAGTAGACTAATAGATGATGGTCAGGAAAATGGCCCATACAAACAGCAGTTAAAAAACGCATTACATGCAGGGTCAACCTCACAAATACACCATTGGGTATCTAAACATTATATAGGACTCCCAAATGGAACACTGTCAGATTACTTAACACATGCTGTTCATGCTGAGAGAGTAACAAAAATTAAAAAGAGCTCCAAATCAACAGAGAAAGCAACCTTCTGGGTTGAAGAGGATGAACACACTGTTTACTGGCAGAACCCACAAATTAGAGGAAGAGGTAGAGGAAGAGGGAGAGGAGGACCTTCTAGGGCCAGGGGAAATCCCAGGGCCTGCTGGTCCTGCGGAAAAGAGGGACACATGGCTAGAGATTGTAGAAGCAATCCTCACAACAACCCCTCCAGTTCAGCGTGACTAGAACCAGATTATTCTGAAGAAAAAGAGAGCGAGGCAGAGACAGAAGTGATGAACCTGGAAGACATTTTATTTGAAGAAAAAGTAAGACCTGATGTGACATTAAAAGTAAATGGACAGGATGTAGTGTTCTTGTGTGATAGTGGAGCTTGTAGAACCACACTCAAACAACCAACAATGGGGGTACAGCAGAGCAAAACCTCCATTTTAGTAAGATCAGCACAGGGAAATTTGTGCAAAGTTCCAGAATCTTGCCCCATCTGGATAAGAGATCCATGTGGAAAGTCATGTCAAATGTCCATTCTTATGATGCCCAGTTGTCCAGTTAATCTGTTAGGGCGAGATGGACTTATAAATCTAGGCCTATCCCTTGTCCCTACAGTTGATGGAATAATAGTGAAAAGATTAGGAGAGAAAAAATCCCTCATAGTGTTAGAAGGTCATAACACCCCTAAGTACTATTACACGTTAGAAATTCCAAACAAGCCTCCAACCAAAGTAGGAGAAGAACTTTTACGAAAAGCTAAACAGCATCTGCAGCAAATCCACGACAAACWCACCTCAGACGAACTTCATGTAACAATGAAATACATGATAAGACCAGGTCCAGACGTTCAATATTTCAAAAACTTAGAAAAGTTGACCCCAGCTAACATCACAGTGTCTTACCTGTATTCTGATGGGAAAAGTAGTGCAGCAGCATTGGCAGAGCTTCCCCCTGCCTTGGAAAAGGAACACAAAGGATTTAGTCCGCCTCATATCTCTCTATATAAAGAAAAAGGAACAGAATGGAAAGATCTAGGCAGACTAGTGAGTCAGGGARAGAGAACACAAGATTGGCAGCCTGTAAAAGACAAAACCTATTACAGCCCAAGCACAGGTTTGTACAGAACAAATCTGTTTTGGACAACTCCAGTAAAAGCAGCAACACACATGACAGAGGCAAATGACTGACAGATTTATTTGACTGAAGAGGAAGAGAACTTGCTCACAAAACAAAATCCTGAACAGTTGTGGTCACAAGGACCGTCAGATGTAGGATTGGTAAAAGGAGCATTACCAGTGGTAATTAGGCCTAAAACAGAATATAGACAGAGAATGAGACAATACCCCCTGAAACCAGATGCACAGGAGGGCATTAAACCAGTCATAGAAGATTTGCTTAAAGCAAGAGTGATCACAGAATGTCAAGATTCGCCATGTAACACTCCCATTTTTCCAGTAAAAAAGGCCCCACCATCCCAAGGATGGTGGATGGTACAGGATCTCCAGGCAGTAAATAATGCAGTCATTCAGAGAGCCCCCTGCGTCCCAGATCCACACACGCTTCTGAACTCACTCAACCCAAAAGCAACATATTTCACTGTAGTGGACATTAGTAATGCCTTTTTCTCAGTACCTGTTCACAAAGACAGTCAGTTCTGGTTTGCATTCACTTATGGACAAAAAAGGTTGACATTTACTAGACTCCCTCAAGGATATTGTGAAAATCCCACCATATATTCTCAAGTAATGTCCAACAGTCTGGCAAAAGTCCTTCCCCCGCAGGGAAGTCAGGTCCTGCTCTATGTTGATGACATTCTACTGGCCTCTGAGACATATGAGCAATGTAAAACAGACACAATCGCCRTTCTGAAACATCTCTATGAGGAAGGTCATAAAGTCAGTAAAAACAAGCTTCAAATGTGCAAACAACAAGTTAAATATCTGGGACATCAGCTGAGTGTAGGAGGAAGAACCATTGTCCCAGAAAGAAAAGCAGCAGTTTTACAAGCACCAAAACCACAGACAAAGAAACAGATGATGTCATTTCTCGAATCACCAAACTACTGCAGGAGTTGGATTCCAAATTATGCAGATATAACAACACCTTTAAGCTCACTAATGTATAAAACTGATTTAAAAATAACTGATAAAGTACAGTGGACTGAAGAAGCATTCTGCAAGATAAAACAAACCCTGGTGAGCAGCTCCACCCTGGCACTACCAGACTATTCAAAAGAGTTCATACAAATGGTAGATTGCAAACAAAATTTTATGACTTCAGTCTTGACGCAGAAACATGGTGACAAAAACAAACCTGTCGCCTACTACTCATCTAAATTAGATCCAGTTGCATGTGCCCAACCGCACTGTGTTCGAGCAGTAATTGCTGCATCACTGGCAGTGACGGCAAGTGTAGACATAGTTCTGTTTCATCCTTTAACATTAAAAGTACCACATGCTGTTTCAGCACTTCTGTTGCAAAGCAACATGAATTTTCTGTCACCTGCCAGACACTTAGCGTATACAGTATGTCTACACTTCTCTCACATCCACATCTAAAATTAGAAAGATGCACAACATTAAACCCAGCAACACTCCTCCCTACAGAGGAGGAAGGACAGCCTCACGACTGTCAAGCTTTAGCTGAAACCACAGCAAAAGCAAGTTGCAGACTTATCTGATCAACCTTTACACGAAGGAGAAATTTTATATGTGGATGGCTCTTCTCGAAAAAATGAATATGGTAAAACCCAGACAGGATATGCGGTGGTTACACAAACACAGGTGTTAAAAGCAGAAGCGCTACCCYCAACATTTTCTGCACAAGCTGCAGAACTTGTCGCACTCACTGAAGCATGCAAATTGATGAAGAACAAAACAGTTACTATCTACACAGACAGCCAATATGCCTTTGTAACTACTCACTCGTTTGCACAGTACTGGAAGAACAGAGTCATGATAACATCTACAGGAAAACCAGTCACACATGCACGACTTTTAACAGAACTTATACAAGCTATTCAGTTACCAACCAAATTAGCTATATGTAAATGTTCTGCACACACAAACAATCAAGATCCTGTCAGCCTAGGCAATGCATTTGCTGACAAAACAGCTAAACAGGCCGCAGAAAAAACTCCAATAACAGCTTTCATGCAACAACAGAGTAAATTAGAGGATCAAACTCTACAAGACATGCAAAATCAAACTCCAGAACAAGAAAAGCAATACTGGATAAAAAAGGAGCACAAATAAAAGAAGGAATCTACTACTGACCAGAAAACAAACCCATCCTACCAAAAAATCTGTATAAATGGGCAGCTGTATTGAGCCATGGTAGTACACATGTCTCAACAGGAGGGATGATAGGACTGGTACATTAACATTTCACTACATATGGATTTAATTCTTATTCAAAAAATTTTTGTAGAGCATGTCTGATATGTGCAAAACACAATGCACAAGGAAATCTAAGACCAAAAAGAGGACAATTCCCTCAACCAAACTACCCTTTCCAACACCTTCATATGGATTTTATTGAATTAGATGCAGGGAAAGGAAATGAAAGAAAGAAATTTTGTCTAGTAATCATAGACTCATTCTCAAAATGGATAGAACTATTTCCTACAAAAAACCCTGACGCTCTAACAGTAGCAAAAGCATTATGCAAAGKCATAATACCAAGGTATGGGATACCAGAAAAAATCTACAGTGACAATGGAACTCACTTTGTAAATCAAATCATAACCAACATAGGAAAAGCTTTCCAAATAGACCTAAAACATCACTGTGCCTACCACCCCCAAAAGTGCAGGATTGGTAGAAGAATGAATGGCACAATCAAAAATAGGTTAAGAAAATGTATGGAGGAAACTGGAAGACCGTGGACGCAATGTGTAGACTTGGTAAAGTTATACATTAACATAACGAGCACAACTGGCCTAACTCCATATGAAACATTGTTTGGAAGACCATATAGACTTCCATATTTTGGAAATCCATGGGAAACTAATGATGAAAGTAATTTAGCAGACTGTATGAGACAAATGCTAGAAAAACAAAAACAAAATCCACCTGATGACGATTCCCCCTCTGTTTGTCAACAGGAACCTCTACTGGTAACTCCGGGAGACTGGGTCCTGATAAAAAGTATAAAAAAGGAACATTGATATTCACCCAAATGGGAAGGACCTTTCCAAGTACTACTGACCACACTGACAGCTCTTAAAATAGCAGAAAGAAACACTTGGATCCACCTGACTCACTGCAAACTAGTGATCAAAAAAGATGAGTAAAATCACCTTCACCTTCATCGCCTATTGCTTAACAGTAACCCTGAGCATTGTGGTAATAGTTTTATTTTTGCTTTAAATCAAAATACCCATGTCAGTCACTAGAAGTTGCAAAGAGTGCTGAACCCCTAAATAACCGAGTAGTGGGGAAGCCTGTGGGCGGCTGTGGCGGATTGGTTAGGTGAGTCGTCCTGGAACCAGAAGGTCGCTGGTTCGATCCCCTGTCTAGCCGTCTCAGTCGTTGTATCCTTGGGCAAGACACTTCACCCACCTTGCCTACTGATGGTGGTCAGAGGGTCCGGTGGCGCCGATGTATGGCAGCCCCACCTCTGTCAGTGCGCCCCAGGGCAGCTGTGGCTACAGTGTAGCTTGCCATCATCAGTGTGTGAATGTGAGTGTGAATGGGTGAATGTCTGTTAGTGTAAAGCGCTTTGGGGTCCGGAGGGACTTGAAAGGCGATCTATAAGTTCAGTACCATTTACCAAGCCTGACTTCAAAGGGATTCTGCCATCTAGAGGCCGTTTGTCTCAACGTCAGTGAAGACAACGATCCCTACTCAATTAGAATTTGGGTGGTTTGGTGGCTTTGTATACTGAATAGCACAGGGTTGTCCAGGTAAGGGAAACCCTACGCTGTGTTGTGACGGAGATGGAAGACCAGGACAAGCCCCGCCCTAGGGGGCGACATAGATGGTATGAGTCACCCAGAGAAACTCCACAATGCGTGTATCATGTGGCCATAATCCTCATTACACTCATTATGTTTTTCATACTATTTTGGTTTTTATGGCCTTTAGTTACGGGCAAAGAACTTTTTGGCCATCCGATGAACTGCGCCAATGACAGACACATTCTAGTAACCAAAAGAAGAGTAGGTTACTACTATGCAAACCCCCCACTCATGACAGGAAAACTGACCAATCCTTGTAAAGCCAATGATACAGGAAGCACAGGGGAACTCTATTACTGTTACCAGAACAATAGAACTCAGGCCTCTGTGATATTTGACAAAACAAAATTTACAATTGAAGGATGGTCTGCACGTGATTGGAAGGGTTATGAGTGGTATCTGGATAGTACTGGAATAAAACAAATGGGACACGATTGGCAGCACGTTTTCTCCACAACTGATCACACGTGGAGCCCAGATTCTTATAATAATAATTATTATTAGATTCTTATGGAACAAGTGACAGGGCTAAAAAATGGAAAGGGAGACTTAAAGTCACAAACTCAATGCACAACCTTATCTTGGATGCAAATACTACCGTTGTTCCTTTTGGAAACCCCATTGGGGTCGGAGAATATCCCAATCCACTCTGCCATGTGATAGCCCTTTGCGTGTGGCGACCGCACCACACRGATCCCTGTGTTACGGTTTCGTTTTGCCCAAATTTGACTACGACAGCKACATCGCCTACCATCACCAAGGGGCCGAAGTCAACGTCATCTATACAGTCTAAGATTGTAATAAATCCTACACTGGACGAGTGGTTTATAATAGCCACCGGAATATCGGGCACGTCCAACAATTGGTTGTTAATGGCAGAACAGGCAGCAAACACAACCAACACAGACTGTATCGTCTGTCTGGGCCCGAGACCGCTGTTGCGAGTAGTACCAGCAACTTTTAATCAAACATGTATAATAGATGTCATGAACTTCACTAATCCAAAATCAGACTGTAAAAAATGGGACATGATTTATCCTTTGACTAAAGCTGAAAAGGAAAAACCAACGTTTTCTAACAAAGTGGCAAAAAACAATTTTACCTGTGTTAACAGAACAGGAGAAGGTAAACTCTTAGGTAAACTATCTAGTGACCAATGTACTGATTTTATAAGCACAGATTTATACTTCCAACCCAAGTCAAGGAGTGACARCTGGTGGTGGTGTGGAGATAACAGACTTTTTGATAAACTGCCTTTTAATACAACAGGACTCTGCGCTCTTATTACATTGCTCTTACCAGTAAGCGTAATTCCCATTTCCGCTGAGGATCTAGCGATCAAAGCTGATTCTCTCCTGTCTTCTCAGTGGAGCAGACAGAAAAGAGCTTTTAACTTAGGACCTGACCCAACTTACATTGACTCCATAGGTGTACCTAGAGGAGTACCTGATGAGTATAAATTAGCAGATCAGGTTGCAGCAGGATTTGAAAACAGTCCGATAATCTCTGCATTTTTTCCTATTACTCCGAACAAAAATGTAGACCGTCTGAACTACATCCATTTTAACGTCCAGCGTTTAGGTAACGCTACACAATTGGGCTTTGAAGCCATCCATGAGCAGCTGGCCGCCACTTCATTGATGGCCTTCCAGAACAAAATAGCTCTAGACATGCTGTTGGCAGAGAAGAGCGGGGTATGCACATTGTTTGGAGAAACATGTTGTACTTTCATACCCAATAACACGGCGCCGGACGGTAGCCTCACAAGAGCCCTAGAAGGTCTGAAGACCCTCAACAGTAAGATGAAAGAGCACTCTGGTGTTGACACATCTATGTGGGACTCATGGATGGACATGTTTGGTAAATGGAAGATACTGGTGGCATCTATTATGTTATCAGTGGCTTTGTTTGCAGCAATACTGACCTTATGTGGATGTTGTTGTATACCCTGCATTCGAAGTTTGGTTAATAGGTTAATAACAACTGCCTTGCAACCTGTTGAGCAGAAGCTGTACGCCCTCCTTCCTGCAGATGAGGAAGATGAAAACCATGACCTCCCACACCTCCATCCAGATGTGATCTTTAACCTTGATGATGATGATGCTTACATAGAGCATGACTTTTAAGTATTTTCATTTTTACGTGTAAATATTCAAAGGCTTTTCTTAACAAGCCATACTGATATTTTGTTTTTACTTCATAATAAGTCTACAAATGGATCTTTCTTAACAGATTTCCATTTTAATAAGATCTTTCTTAACAGATCTTCATTTTTAATAAGATCTTTCTTAACAGATCTTCATTTTTATTAGATCTTTCTTAACAGATCTCATTTTGATTGATTTGCAAATGTCTGTTGGATGATGTGACTAACTCTGAATGTAACATCTTTATTACAGTCCTATGAGTTCTCGACCGAAAATCGAAAGAAGTGGTTAAGTAATGAAGAAATTACTGTTAATAAGATGGATAAACAGGAGGGAAATGTCAGAATATTTGTACGAATCTTATATTGTTGTATTATATATGTTATCTCTCTTATTAACTTGTTTGTGCTCTCAGCTCTCATAATGTTTGCAGTTAGACCGAAACCAAGGCGTGAGAAGGAGACGTTTTCCAAGCGCTGCAACTGTGGTATCTGCAGCACGACCATGAGTTGTTTTGATCTCTTGGGAACGGAATGTGATGATTCACTGAAAATTATCAGGTTGCAGAGAAAGGTCAACGTGAGCAGATACTAATAACAAACAGAGGCTGAGAACGTAATGTAAAAGGTAAGTGAGTCTATTATATACAGGTGCAGGGGTCTTGGGGACGGGACCTGGAAACAGAGTTATGGTAGAGGTGAGTAATGGGCAGATCTTCCAGTTAGAGTCTTTAACAGGTGAGTAATGGAAGGAGTTGCTTACGAGCTGGAGAAGGAGATGAGTTTTGGAGGAGTTGGTCCAACAGGTGAGGTTCCACAGGTGAGTATATACAAGTGCGGTTCTATTTACAGATTCTCGGAGCTGGCTGCACATGGGACTCAGGAGAGTGTAGTAAGTGTTTCTCAGGCAGGAAGGCAGGCGTGCTGGAGGTCGCTTCCAACAGAGGCGATGCTTCAGCGACGAGATGAACTCCAGCTCTGCCTTATAAAGCCTGTAGTTGATGAGTCCCAATCTGGTGCAGGTGTGGGTGATCAGTGCAGTGCCGAGAACAGGAGGTAGGGGGTGAAAACATTGAAATGCCTCAGTACCCCCTCCTCAAT
>NW_013952565.1:1183473-1184750 GCF_001266775.1 Austrofundulus limnaeus | reverse complement strand
AGCCCGGCCGGGCTCCGTGGGTGAAAGCCCGGCCACCAGGCGCTCGCGGAATATATCATTGATTAATGCCTGAAAAACTGCTGGGGCGTTGGTTAATCCAAAAGGCATGACTAGGTACTCAAAGTGACCCAAGGTGGTCTTAAATGCTGTCTTCCACTCATCTCCTTCTTTTATTCGCACCAGGTGGTATGCATTGCGAAGGTCCAGCTTAGTGAAGATGGTGGCAGTGTGGAGTTGGTCGTGAATGGAATCTAACAGAGGTAAAGGGTACTTGTTTTTAACTGTGATCTGGTTGAGACCTCTGTAGTCAATGCATGGTCTGAGAGTCTTATCCTTTTTGGCCACAAAGAAGAAACCTGCCCCTAGGGGAGATTTGGAAGGACGGATAATACCAGAAGCTAAGGACTCGTTGATGTAGTRTTTCATGGCCTCTTTTTCAGGACCGGAGAGATTGTAAAGACGACTGGAAGGAAACACTGAATCTGGTATTAAATCTATGGCGCAGTCATATGGTCTATGGGGAGGTAGGGAAKGTGCTTTACTTTTACTAAAAACAGATGCCAAATCGAGATATAGTTCAGGTATGGATGATAAATCTGTTTCTTCAACAAGTTCCTCCCCTTTAACGGAGACTGAGACAGCCGACTTTAAACAGTGTTGTGAACAGAAAGTGCTCCAGTTCTCGACCCTCTTTTCTTTCCAATTAATTGTTGGGTTATGTAAAGACAACCATGGAAAGCCAAAAATTATTTGTGGAGYYGAAGAATCAAAAACCACAAACTCACCGAAGTCATGGTGGTTTCCTGACACAATCAAATGTAGACTGGGGACAAATCTGTTGACCTGGGATATGAGTTGTCCTGTGACGCCGGCGATGGAGCGAGGAGGATCGAGTGGAGATGTAGGTATTTCCAGTTGTTCCACTAAGTCACTTGAGATTAGATTTTGTTCAGCTCCTGAGTCCACAAGGGCTGAAATGGGTAGCTTGTTTTGTCCACAAACTATGGTAGCAGGGAGAAAAAACAAAGAGTTGGGGGGGAAATTGTCCGGTCTCGTCAACCTCCCCTGTTCTACTGACAAGAACTGCTCGTTTCCCCGCAGCGGACAAGTGGCCACGAAATGTCCCTTATTGCCACAATAAATACATAGTTTTGCTGCAAACCGTCTCTGTCTTTCCTCTGGAGTCAGCCGTGTGCGTCCAATTTGCATTGATTCAGTGGAATTAGCAGCAGCTGTGGCGTTAGAAAGCGGAAACTCACCTCCGATGAGAGGAGCGG
>NW_013952565.1:1175396-1180599 GCF_001266775.1 Austrofundulus limnaeus | reverse complement strand
GGAATTCTTGAATGAAAAGCTGAGAGGTGAGAGTCTCAGAGGAATGTGCAGACAAAAATGCTTGAGCCCATCTGAGAGCTTTCCCTTTTAAAGCTGACACAATATATGTTATTCGAGCTGAATGGGTAGGAAACAATGACAGTGAGCGATCAAAAGCAAGTCGACACTGGAGCAAAAATCCGGCACAGTGATTAATATCTCCATCAAAAAGTTCAGACGGGCGGATATCTGGTTCTCTAGTTACTAAAGCTGGTGAGGGGGGCGTGGCAGCTGGTGGAACAACAGGGCTGACAGGGAGAAGAGTATTTAATTTACTGTCGAGCGCGGAGATATGTTGTGTGAGCTGATTTAATAGTACTCTGGTTTCCTGTTGTTCCAAGTATAACTGATTAAGTTTCTGATCCATAATTTTAGACACGGGTTGACTAGTGGAAACAATGGTCTGATTGTCAGTAGTATTGCTCACGGACGTATGACTTGGCTGAAGCATACTATCAGGTTGCAGAGAAAGGTCAACGTGAGCAGATACTAATAACAAACAGAGYCTGAGAACGTAATGTAAAAGGTAAGTGAGTTTATTATATACAGGTGCAGGGGTCTTGGGGACGGGACCTGGAAACAGAGTTATGGTAGAGGTGAGTAATGGGCAGATCTTCCAGTTAGAATCTTTAACAGGTGAGTAATGGAAGGAGTTGCTTACGAGCTGGAGAAGGAGATGAGTTTTGGAGGAGTTGGTCCAACAGGTGAGGTTCCACAGGTGAGTATATACAAGTGCGGTTCTATTTACAGATTCTCGGAGCTGGCTGCACATGGGACTCAGGAGAGTGRAGTAAGTGTTTCTCAGGCAGGAAGYCAGGCGTGCTGGAGGTCGCTTCCAACAGAGGCGATGCTTCAGCGACGAGATGAACTCCAGCTCTGCCTTATAAAGCCTGTAGTTGATGAGTCCCAATCTGGTGCAGGTGTGGGTGATCAGTGCAGTGCCGAGAACAGGAGGTAGGGGGTGAAAACATTGAAATGCCTCAAAAATATGTCAAACCTGTTTCAACGGGTTTTTATCCCACCCTTGAGCGGTTGAAACACTATTGTAACTAGGGCATTCCCAAACTAAATAAAAGCCTGTGAGAGCGGAGACTGCTTCAGAGTGTGGTGAGAGAATAGTGACTGAAGCAAGTCTCCGGACACTCTCATTGCAAGTAAAACTTTATTGACTCTGTCTGTGTCTTTCCTTACAGTTCAGTACTACAAATGTTTGGTGTCTAGACCTGACATCAGGGAAACAAATTGTAGGCTAAAAGTCAGTTAAAGGCGGCCGCCCGATTTCCATTTTTAGGAAGTTGTTTTAGGTAGTGCATTGGGGCACGAGTTATAGTAATGGGTCAGACTGGATCTGTTGCTCAACCAATGTATGCGCCAGACGGGCCGTGCGCGCAAGCAATGGTAAACAAATACAGTGAGGAGGCCATGTCATGTTTGCGGGTATGGTCTGAAAAATTCGGGTTCCCGGACGGTGGGAGTTTCAGTCCCAGACAGCTCGGCCACCTCCGCGACCGTTTAATGGAACATGAATCAAAGCTTAAATCGAGAAAAATGATAAAGGTCTCGATTTAAATGAAATAGAACATCATAAAAAATGTTTGTTGGCATGGGAGGAGGAGGCTTTAAGGAGAGAAAATAAAACAATGAGCTCAGAGATGTGTATGTTGAAAAGTGGCTCTCCTCCCAATGAAAATGAAAAGGTAAGAAAGCCACCTGTAAAGGATGAAAAAATGATGAAAAAGCTGTTGACGTGTGTTTCCCTCCATTTATCCCTCTCTGCATGGGCTGGGAAATCAATATGAGGACACCCTGGCTCCTGGTTGCCGACCCCCACCGTCGACCCGACCCAGCTCCGACAGTGATGACCCTGACGACGAATCATCTGATGACGCTAACGACGAGGAAGAGGTGCTGCAAACAGAATCTGATGACGACAAAGCTGCTGATAACTGTTCTCAGACACCACCTCCTATGAGCACCGACCCAGTGAAGCAAGAACTGCCACAGCCAAAGCCAAGACACATGACTAAACCAGCTGCTACAAAGATGGAACTCAGTAAAAGACAGGAAAAGCAAGGTGCAGCAAAAGCCCCCCGCCCCACCACCTTTTGGTCAAAGACAGGGTACCACAGCTCAGACGCTGTGGCACTGAAGACCGCAAAGAAACTGGCTAAGCTGCAGGAGGAAAAAGAGGCTCTGGAATCACAGCTAGCAGACATCACTCAGAAGACCAGTGAGCTAACTCTGCCCATGATAGAGGTCGCAGGACATGCAGGTCCAGCACTGGTGTTCCGTCCCTGGACAAATGAGGACATGAAGGCGTACATGCAGCAGCTACCGAACGTTGTGGAAGGTGGGGAAAAGTTCTGCACTGCCATTAAAACCTTCTGCATGGAAGTACAACCCACCTGGTCTGAACTGAGAAGACTGCTACTCTTTCACATGGGCCGAACCAACTTTGACAAGGTTAAAGGCGACCTGGTAGGTGAATACTGTGTCATACATCCGACCTTTGATGATGCAGCAAACAACCACTATCGAGCTGTATTGGACAAGCTGTGTGCCACCATCAACCGAGCTTTTCCAAYAAAGGTTGTCATGTCAAAGGTGAAGGCCTGTGTACAACTAAAGACTGAAACATCAGAAGATTACTTCTCTCGGCTGCTAGTTGTGCATAATGAGTACTCTAGGGTAGACGAGCCGTCAAGCCTTGGTGACGTGATGGGGTATTGGGAGAGCGCTTTTAGCCAACATTTCCTAAATGGGCTGCTACCTGAAGTCTTAGCAGTGATGAAAGTCACCTGTCTGGACATGAAAAACGCTCGCTTGGAAAAACTGCGCAAACACGCCAGATGCGCCTATGAGAAACTGGAGGATGAGAGAGAGGCTGAAGATAAGCTGATATCTGAAGCCCATAGGCAAACACAGCTCACATTGGCCCAGACTGTGACAAAACCAGCTGTTGCAGATAGAGCTACTGTCAACGCTGCCCGTTTCCCTCGCGGTCGTGGGAGAGGCCGCGGTAACTGGAAACGCCAGCAGCCTGCCAAGAAACCTCCAAATTCCTACTGCTACATCTGTGGGGACCCAGATCACTGGGTAAAAGACTGCCCGAAGAGGTTCGTCAAAGGGTAGACAGATGTCTACAGCTGACTAGGTGTGGAACAAGGCCAGGCGGAACTTCGGCGGTGGGGGTCGACGCCAGAAGCACAGACTGTCCTGGTCGCGAAGAGCAGATCTTCTGCACCTTCTAAGATAAGTAAAAACACACACACACACCAGCTGGTGAAAATGCACACACACATGTTGCTGAAAACAACACAGAGGCCTCTGAAACACCTACATACACACACAGTTATGTCAAATACTTTGCTGAGGCGTACAAGCTGTACACGACTTTTGTTCTTTTGGTTGATAAAAAACCCATTGTTTTCCTTGTGGACTCAGGTACCACTCACTCTCTCATAAAAACCTCTGATGCTCCTGCATTGGTGAAAAGTAAAGAGTATATTTTTTCTACTGGAGCTTCAGGAAAGTGTATGCGCGAGTATTTTGCTGAATCAGCAGAATGTGCAGATCTTGGTGTGAACAGCTTTGACACAAAAACACTGAAACATAGATTTTTGCTCTCAGCTAACTGCCCTGTGAATCTTCTAGCCAGAGATTTAATCTCGAAATTTGACCTGAGTTTAGTCTCAACTCCCACAGGGCTAAAAGTGATAAGACAACCATCAACATTTACATGCCCTGCGCTGACAGACAAGCATCAGATGTTTGTCTGTGAGTGGAAAATTGACCAAGCTGCAGCTGTTCATCTGACACTCAGAACAAGGGAGGTAATAAATCCCTCCGCAGTGATTCAGGAAAATGCCCACCTACACTGCAAAGCATTTATGACAACATCTCTAAGGGACCCCTATGCTGAAAGTTTCCTTGAGTTTTTTGAAGATTTTCTGTGCACAGAGTTTTTGTTTTGGGGGTCAGAACGATGTGCTGTCTCAGTAAAACTAAATCATGCCCAAACAGAGTTCTATATGATGCCTGAATCTGTTCCACACATTGCTTTGTCTAAAGCTCCATCTGACACTTGGGATGATTCAGGGCCGTTTGTGCTGTGCTGTGTGAGTACCAGTGATTGGGTCCTCACGTGGACAGCTGCAGTTGATTTCTCCCCCTCTCTGAAAGCTTACAAAGTGTGAACTCTCTGTTGATTGTTCTGTGTGCCAGCTGCCTGACTTCAGGGTCAGCTGACTAACTGCCCTGGTCATGAATGAGTCCGGCCCCATTGCTGACTGTCTCTCTCAGGTCCCAGATCATTTATGGGCAAAAAGCAAATGTGATGTTGGATTGATAAAAGGTGTGAAACCAGTGATTGTGACTCCTAAATCTGATTTTAGGCCGAAACTGAAGCAATACCCTTTGAAAAAAGAAGCTGTTGATGGAATCACCCCTGTGTTTGAATCTTTGCTAAATGCTAGTGTCATGCAGTGTGAGGCTTCACCTGTACAAACACCCATTTTTCCTGTGAAAAAGATTAGAGAAAAACCGCTCCACGACTGGCGTTTCGTCCAGGACCTAAGGCCGGTAAATTCTGCTGTTGTTGCCAGAGAGGCGGTCGTCCCAAATCCTTACACTATTTTCTCACAAATACCAGCTGTGGCCAAGTGGTGTGATCGATCTGAGTAATGCATTTTTTAGCATCCCTGTTGACTAAAATAGTCAGTTCTGGTTTGCATTTGAGTTTAAAGGTGCTTGCTACACTTTTACTCGGCTGTGCCAAGGCTATGTGGAATGTCCAACTATTTTTCATGAGGCTTTGTGCAAAAATCTGTCATCATTCACGCTGTCACCTGGTTCTGCCCTCCTGCAGTGCATTGATGACCTTTTGGTGGCCTCCCCTTCTAAGGCCCAGTGTGAAAAGGACACTGTGGCATTGTTATGTTATCTGGCGGAGCAGGGTCACAAGGTCAGCCTCTCTAAGCTGCAGTTTGTAAAACCGCAGGTTTTGTTCCTAGGGCATGTACACTCACCGGCCACTTTATTAGGTACACCTGTCCAACTGCTCGTTAACACTTAATTTCTAATCAGCCAATCACATGGCGGCAACTCAGTGCATTTAGGCATGTAGACAAGGGCTGTGTCCAAAACGACAGGACGGGTCCTCCGG
>NW_013952565.1:1168470-1175128 GCF_001266775.1 Austrofundulus limnaeus | reverse complement strand
CAAAATCAGGTGTGTTGGAGCAAGAAAACCTCTAAAACATGCAGGATGGCGGCCCACGAGGACAGGAGTTTGACACCCCTGCAATAGAGCATCTTTGGGATGTGGTGGAACGGGAGATTCGCATCATGGATGTGCAGCCGACAAATCTGCGGTAACTGTGTGATGTCATCATGTCAATATGGACCAAAATCTCTGAGGAATGCTTCCAGCACCTTGTTGAATCTATGCCACGAAGAATTGAGGCAGAAGGCAAAAGGGGGTCCAACCCGTTACTAGCGTGGTGTACCTAATAAAGTGGCCGGTGAGTGTATTATCTGCTGCAGGTAGGATGCTGTCTCCGCAGCGTGTCTCAGCCATCACTTCCCTGCCCCGCCCTGTCACAAAGAAGCAGTTGATGTCTTTTCTGGGTTTGGTCGGCTATTGTAGACATTTCATCATTAACTACTCACAGTTAGAATGGCCACTTAGAGAAATTTGTCACGCCCCTGGCTTGGTACCGTCTGGTGCTGTTTCTTGGTCCCCTGAAGGAGATGAAGCGTTTGTGGCTTTGAAAAAGGCCCTGCAGAGTGCACCATGTCTGGGAACTGCAGACACGACACTGCCATTTTATCAGCATGTCGACGAAAGATCTGGCTGCATGACCTCGGAGCTGAGCCAGATGCATGGTGATAAGATGAGACCTGTGGCTTTCTTTAGCGCTAAACTAGACGCAGTAGCTGCTGGGTTGCCTAAATGTTTGTGCGCTGTCGCAGCAGCTGAAATAGCGATTTTAGCATCACGTGACATCGTGGGGTATTCAGATCTGACCTTGTTTGTCCCCCACGCTGTAGACCAGATTCTAAATGAACAAAAAACATCACATCTTAGCGCATCATGTTATACGCGTAATATTGCGTGTCTCCTCGAAAGCCCTAATGTCAAAGTGCATCACTGCTCAGCTCTAAATCCAGCAACGCTGGTCCCTTTGTCCGACGAAGGACTCCCTCATGACTGCGTCGCACAGTTAGAGCTGAGCTGCAACCCTTGTCCGGACCTGTCTGATAAACCTCTGAGTCTACCTGAGGCTCACCTGTTTGTAGACTGTTCAGCACGACGGGACATGGGAACAGGTGAAAATAAGGTTGGTTTTGCTGTGGTGAATGAGAATGCTGATGTGATCTGCTCGTCCTCATTACCAAGTCACCTATCTGCTCAAGCAGCAGAACTGATAGCGCTAACAGAAGCGTGCAGATGGGCAGAAAATAAAAAAGTAAACATTTACACTGACAGCAGGTACGCATTCGGGGTGGTGCATGATTTTGGGGCACTTTGGAAACACAGGAAATTTCTGAAAAATCTGATTTTCACCAATCTTGAATCATAAGCAGGTGGCTGCACTGCTGGAAGCCATCCTTTTGCCAAAACAGATAGCAGTCTGCAAATGCACTGCTCACTCGAATGGCACTGACCCAGTTTCTGTTGGGAACAGAGCAGCTGACAGTGCAGCAAAGAATGCTGCGTACGGCCCACAAGTATTTACATTGTTTGAAGATAAGGCTGCAGAAGCCTGCTCGTTGAGAGACATGCAAACTTTTTCCACTTCTACAGAGAGGCAAGCCTGGAAGAAAGTAGGTTGCAGTTTTGAAAATGACACCTGGGTGGGCCCAAACTCTAAACCTTGTCTGCCAAAACATTTTTTCAATCATTTTGCAAAACTGTCCCGTGGTTTAGATCATGCTTCTAAGTCTGGCATGGTTTCTATGGTAAACATTCACTGGTTTGCCCCTGGTTTCACAACTGTTGTTCGGAAATACTGTCAGTCCTGCATGATCTGTGCTAAACTAAATGCAGGGAGACTGATTAAAGCTAAAACTGAAGCAGCCCATCCTGCACCTTCATGACCTTTTGAGCATTTAATGATGGATTTCATTGAGTTAAGTCCAGCTAAAGGGAAGAAATATTGTTTGGTTTTTGTGGACATGTGGTCAAAGTGGGTGGAGGCATTCCCAACGTCTACACAAACTGCTTCTGACGTCGCCAGGTGCCTGTTGACTGAAATAATTCCCCGCTGGGGGATTTCTGAAAAGATCTCAAGTGATAACGGTAGACATTTTGCCAATGAAACCATTTCTCAGCTAAGTAAATATCTAGGCATTGACCTTAAAAAGCATTGTGCTTACCATTCGCAGAGCGCGGGTGCAGTTAAACAGGAAAATGGCACGATAAAACAGAAACTGGTTAAGTGCTGCACTGAAACAGGTTTAACCTGGCCAAAGGCTTTGCCGCTGGTCCTTTTCTACATGAGAGCAAGAAGGAGGAGCAGGTGTAATCTTAGTCCTTTTGAAATCATTTTTGCAGTACCACCAAATGTGGGCTTGCACCCTGAAATATCAGCAGTCTCATTCACAAATCTGTGTGAAGATAAGATGCTGGCCTATTGTTCTAAATTGTCCTCTCTTTTTGACTGTGTTCGTTCGCCGGTAAAAGCTGCTCTCCCGACCCCGGCGGACCACCCCCTCCATGACCTGAGGCTTGATGACCACATCCTGGTGAAGAACCTCAGACGGACGCCAGTCTGAGGAACCTCAGATGGGCGTCCTGGAAATCCGACCATTGGCTGGGGCCTTTCCAAGTTCTCCTGGTTACCCGGACGGCCGTGAAGATCGCCGAGCGAGCGACTTGGATCCACATCACCCATTGCAGGAAGGTCCTGCACCCCCCAGAGTAGCACCGGACGGCACTACTCCTACATCTGAGCACGAGGCCACTGCTACAACATCGGCTCCTGTTTTGTGATCGGCTGATCACATATCCTTTGAAGTGGAAGATTACACCTGAGCCGAGAAAACTGTCTGGGTGCATTTTTGCTAGACTATTTTTTATGCTCACTTTCACCCCATTCACCTGTGGGCATGTTCCAGAACTGATTAATCAAGATGCCCCCCACCCGCCCGGTTTGAAAGCTCATTCCACTTGGATCAATGACTGTGCACACTGGCCCAATGTTTCTGTGACAGCTGGCACCACTAGCACTGTCATTTTAAACCCGTGTGACTATTTTTACTGTTCAGACATTACTGTTATGATCTGGGCTGAAATGTATGTCTGTTACAGCGTTCCTGATGTGTGCCCCTCCTGCAGTTCCTGGTCAAGGGCTCTTTGGACAACAGGTTATTCTGAATGGGGGTACACACTTGAAAATGATGTCTATGATATTAAGAACAGGATCAAAATCTGGAAAGTAAACAATACTTCTCCAGCCATTATGTTCCACGTTGAAAATGCTGTTTTATCTGACAGGTTTTTACACCATTTGTGCTTATCTCACTGGCTATGATGTTTGTGCACCTTTCTGGCTATCTGTTCGTGTCCCAATCTCCAAGTTATCTCCTGTTTTCAGGTCCTTAGACGCTGGGTTTCCTGGGGGGGCTGACTATTACCCTCCTGCTCTGCTGGTATGGCGTCTAAGGGTCAAGATGGCAATCTTTGGTGGAACACAGTCAGGTCTATTCTGCGCTTTGCTAGCTTAAACAATTCCTGCTATGTCTGCACCTTGTTTCCACATGATGCAAGCATGTCTCTTCCTGTTAGGCCTCGCKCTTTGAACTCTACTGATTTCTTATGTGCTTTGATGGTGATGACTCCTCCTTTCTTAAAGGGGTCCAACGGCTGGGCTTATGCTAGAACAGACCTTCCAGCACCACATGTTTCGTGTTGCCATCAGGGCCATAGATATCAGTGTGTTACGCACTGATGACTTTTATTTGAACCAGTGGGCGCTGTTCATCCCTCCTACAGCTCCATGTCTCATCTTTTTTGTGTTCACAGAGCACGGAGCCCTGATAGACTTTTTCTTGGTGAGACAGAAGGCTGTCTTCAAACTGTTGATAGTACCTGTGCTCCGCCCCCTTTTGGCATCTCTCCCTGCATTCGCTGTGTGCCTTCTAGGATTAAATCACACAAAATCTCTCCATCTTTTGCTGTCCAGGCCTATCTTCTTGCCTGGCCTGATGACCTGGGAGCAGGATGTCCCCAGGATTATGTCCGGTTATGTGGTGTTTACTATTACCAAGTTATCCCACTCAATTGGGCAGGTACTTGCACTTTAGTTGACCTGGCTCCTGCAATCAGTGCTAGATCAGCTTGTTTACACCACCCATCACTATCCTCAGTTTGTGCCTTCTTCTTATGGTGACCATAGGTCAAAGAGGTCGATGTTGGTTTCTACAGGTGAAAAGATAGTGGGTGGCATTTTTCCTTGGTGGGGAACGGTTCATCTGGCTTATAAGTTAGATTCTTTGCACACTCGTCTGGAGAACTTAACTGCTTTTGTTCAGGAAGGTTTTTCTGCCTTATCCCCCTTCCTGGTAGCGTCGAGGAATATGCTGCTCCAACACCACCTGGCTTTGGATCTTTTGTTAGCATCACAGGCAGATCATGTGTTGTGATACCTTGTCTAAGTTTGGACTTTTAAGTTTTTTTAAATTTTGACATGTTTTTGATCTTCGTCGATTTTTTCTGATGTGTAATGATGTTGTATTTGTCTTTAAGCTTTATTCCTGTTGTATTTTGCCTTTTTTGAATGTGTATGTTTACGTTCGTCATATAAATTACACTATTTTCCTTGTACTTCATGTTGGGGTTTTTTGCATTTGTGTTCAGACATTTGTAGCATTTTCCTCCTTTAATTAATAATTTCTGAATTAGATATAACTGGTCTTATTTTCTGCTTAAAGGAAGAAATCAAAATCCACTCGCTTCAGACTTTTTTTTAGGATTTTGAATGGAACTTCCTCTTTGTGCCTCGAATTAGCATATCTTACACCATCTCAACAGACATCATGATGCCTCAGAGAACAAACTGAAAGAATTTACATTGCCACAAGTCTCTGATGTTTCCACACCCCCCATCAGGACTCCCTGTCTGTTTTCCTTCAAAAAGGGGGAAGGGTCATAGAATGCCTTTAACATGACTTCAGCTTGACTGAGAACAAAGGAGCCTACATTCTTCATTAAATGTGAAAAAAAGAAGAAACCAAATTGAATGTTGTTATACAACTGTCTGTTTTCATATATCTTAATCAAAGAAATGTGATTTACCTGTTCCTTTTTACAGAAAGAACAAAACCCATTGAAGCTACTGTGTTCTCTTTTTAACTGTTTGCCCACTAAGGACTCACTAACTGTGTGGGTTTTTTTGATGAAATGTTTTCCTAAAGAAAGTGTGTGTTTTTATTACATGTTTTAATCTTAGAAAACTGTAGGCTTTGAATTTTAACTAAATGTGACATTCTTAGTTTACTGAGGTAAAATAGATGTTTTACCCTTTAATTAGATGCAAGATAATTAAACTAAAACACTCCCTTTTCTTTGTCTTGAAGCAAAGGTTTTCCCTCCAAAACATTTGATTTGTGATAAACTTGGTGTAATATTTTTCAAATGGCTAACTTAAACCTTGACTCTGCCCATAACAGAGGTCTTAAAAGTTAGTGCAGACAAAGGTACAGTAGTTCAGTTGGTTTCTCCCTTGAGTCCAGTGAATGCTTTCAGGAGTTCAGCAGGGGCCCCCTTTCAGCCCCCCCCCCCCCCACAGCTGACCAGGATTGGTGGGGGGGATCATTCCACATCTTCTGCTGATTGATTCGAATAGCTCATTCCATTTTGACTTAGTCTCTGAGTTTGATTTTATAGGAGTCAAATAAACTAATGGTAATTCATGCGTTGTTTTAGTTCGTGTTTCTCTACAAAGTGAAGATCAAATTAAGAGTCTTGCAGCCGCCTGGAGGACCAGACTACGAGTCACCAGAGAGAGACCCCCTTTTCTGACCCAGGGACCAGTCGAGTTTATCAGGCAGACCGCCTGATGTCCKGTTTGCATGGAGAGCTGTCTGGAAATGAACTCCAGAGATGAACTTCCACCGCTGACTTCACCCTCCTGGTACCCACAAGGCAGAACAAAAGGGTAAAGGTGAACATTTGTCGTGGTGACACACAGGTGCTCAGACTTAGATTTGATTTTTATCTTTGTATGAGATTTGGTAGACTAAACGTTTTTCTCGATCCAATTAACTTAGGAGTCCCTAGTTAAAACCACAGCTAAAGCAGCTTACCTCACCTCACTCTAAAGCAAAACTCACCTCTCAGTGTTTACTTTAGGCTTATTTGTTTTGTTTGTTTTTGTCTGTCTGTTCGTTTTTCACTCGTGATAAACTCTTTCGGTTTTTACCTGATTCAACATGTCATTATTCATTAATTACATGCCGTAGTTATAAATACATTTAATCTGTAAATAAATGGCTCGTGGAGAACTAGTCAGCATACGCTAATCTCATTTTTGTGTCTTGATAAAAGATATTTCTGGTTCTGATAAGACAAGAACTCATAAAATTAATTTGGGTAAATTTATTCTTAGACTGATTATAATAAAGTTACAGTTTTTCATTTCTTTCCTGGGTCAATATTTGATCAAATTAAGGAATGTGGTGCCTCGAGGTGAGCTTTAGAATATACCCAAATTCCCTACACATTTAATAATTATTCCTGTCGTGGCAAAGATGGTCAGAAACACGGCGAAAAGGGTGTTAAAAGACAAGTCTTGCGGGTATGATTTATAAAGTCATTTATTAATGGGCAGACATGGAACAGAAGACAATCACGAAGTCTGTAAGATGTGGGCCCG
>NW_013952565.1:1165889-1167292 GCF_001266775.1 Austrofundulus limnaeus | reverse complement strand
TAAACTGTCACATGGTGTTAACATGATGTTATATTATTGGCTGTTTCCGCTGACGAGGCAGCCACAAACCCGACAGACTTCCTGATTGACTTCTGTMTGTTTGTTGCTCAAGAATTAAATCATTTGACGACCATACACGCAGACTTTCTGTGCATTTATTCCAATGTGTTTCTGCATTCTTGATAAACTTGCCACGACAATACTTAAACTAAAACACTTTTCCCTCCAACAAACTTGATTTACTAAAACTCTTTCCAGTGACATCCCTGATATACCATGTAACGTTTATTTGGACAACTCAAAACTTTAACTCCGCCCCAAACAGAAGTTTTAAAAGTTTTAGCACACTCCCAAATTGGTTGTTGAAGTCGGATGCCAGCGTCAGATGTTAAACCATCAGAAGTTTTCAGCTGCCGCTCCAGGCCCCTGTCCTGTCAGCCCTCCTCATGGCTGGGCAGGACTGTGGTTTCTCTGCATCTCCCGCTGGGCCGGACTCACTGCTACTGCTTCAATAATACCACGTCAGCTCAACACATGAGCTTTAATTTTTATAGGAAGTTAAATAAGCTAATGTTAACTCCATGCGTCATTAATCTGTCTTACCTCTACGAAGTCCGTGTCAACTCTCGCTCTGAAGCATCCAACGGAGAGACAAGGTCTCCCCACCTTCACCAGATGGTCACCCCGTTTCTGACTGAAGAACCAGAAAGTCACAGACATCCTGAGTGTCTGACAGGCCACTACGCTGATGCAGTTCTTTGGGGACATCACCTGGAGTTCTTTTGTTAGCCGACGCCCTCCTCCTGGTACCGTGATCAGCAGAAGAAAAGGGTAGGAAACTGAACAGTTTGCTGGTGACAAATGGTGCTCAGTTTAGAGTTGATTTTGTATGAGATTTGATAAATCTAAACGTTTTCTTTCCCTAAATGACTTTAATTAGGACATTATTAAATTCTCACTCTTAAGAAAACCTCCTCTCATTTCCGCCTCAAACCCCTTTCGTGTTTGTTTGTTTTGTCTTGTTTTGTTTTGTTTGTTTTATGTGTTCACTGGTCATTGCTCAACTATTTCAGTATTTGCCTGGTTCAACATGTAATTATTTCATACTTGCCATAACGTGTAAATACATTTTTTTCCCAAAATATTTTTATTGAAATTTTGGAAATACAAATCATGTAACTATCTAAACACGTTTTCTTTGTGGTTATTACATGACTGGAAAGAAAAAAAGACAAAAAAATAAAATAAACACAAAAACAAAACAAACAGCTTCTCAAAAACAGGGGTATTCAAGCAGATTACAAACTGGTTACATGTAAATGTACATACACATCTATACAGCATGCACACTGCAGGTTCCGTAAAATCAAAACTCAAACAGTCCCTCTGACAAGTCTAAGTTC
>NW_013952565.1:1158782-1160108 GCF_001266775.1 Austrofundulus limnaeus | reverse complement strand
GTATAAAGCCAACAGGAATAATTTAGGATCCAGTGAAATTTGCTTTAGGATAATTTTTTCAATTGTATCTTTCACCTCTGTCCAAAATGCATTAATTTGTCTGCATTCCCACATACAGTGTATTAGAGTCCCTTTAGAATTACACTTTACACAAGAATCTGGGATGTTGTTGTATTTATTTAAATGCACGGGCGTAACATAAACACGCATTAGCCATTTAAATTGTAGAATTCTGAGATGACTGTTTATGGACATTGTGTGAGTTTTTATGCAAACCCTTTCCCAATCCTGTTCACTGATATTTGATGATAAGTCCAAGTTCCAGTTTATAAGCTTATTATTTGAGTTCTCTAATGAATTAGAGATCAGCACATTGTAAAAATCTGAAATTATGCCCTTTTTTGATTTATTCTGAATCATTAATTTTTCAAGCAGTGTAAGAGGAGGCTTCTTAAGATCACTGCAATTTGCTTTAACAAAGCTTCTCAGCTGAAGGAATTTAAAATAATGCTTTTTATCTAGCTTGAATTTGGTTTGTAGAYCTCCAAATGACAAAAATATATCAGAATTTGGTGAGTAAAGGTCTCCAATACTTTTTAAGCCTTGCGATGCCCAGATCWTAAATGTTCCATCTGCCCTACCTGGAGCAAACAGCTGATTACCCCAAATTGGACTAAATTGGGACATGCCGTTTGGCTCCGCAAGGTATTTTCTAACATCTTGCCAAATTTTAATCATGCTTTTCAGAATGGGATTTGTAGCATGTTTCTGTAACTTCTTTAAAGTGTCAGAGTACAAGAATAGTGGAAGAGCCAAACTTAAGTTATAGGACTCCATTTCTACCCAGTGGGGATTGTCTTTATCTGAGAAATAGAACATGATAGTTCTTAGTTGTGTGGCCCAATAGTAAAGTTTGAAGTTGGGGCATTTTAACCCCCCTCTATCAAATGGTAAATAAAGCAAAGAGGCGTAGCCTAGACCTTCCATTGTTCCAGATAAAGCCTAAAATAGTTCTTTTCAGCCAAGTGAATAATTCAGGAGGCGGCGGCAGGGGAATACTTTGAAAGAGGTACAGTAGCTTTGGTAGTATACTCATTTTCAGGACATTAACTCTTCCCAAAACTGATATAGGCAGGGATGTCCAGTTGCTAACTGAGGCAGCTATTATTTTCATTAGGTGCTCGTAATTGGATTCGACCACCTGCTGTAATGCTGGGAAAATCTGAACACCCAAATATTCAAAATGCTCCACTACTTTAAATTGCTTAACTTCTCTGGTGGGATTAGTCCTTTCATCTACATTTAATAGCAGAATGGAGGATTTTG
>NW_013952565.1:1154858-1158234 GCF_001266775.1 Austrofundulus limnaeus | reverse complement strand
CTAATGATGTGACCTCTAATAAATGCTTTAAAGGCTTCCCATCTGATGCTTGCTGTTGTTTGAGTTGTGTTCAACTGAAAGAACTCATCAATTTGTAGCCCAATATATTTAACAAATTCCCCATCCTGCAGCCATTTATGTTGAAAGCGCCATCTAGGGGGGTCTCTTGTGAGGTTCTCATCACAGTAGCTCAGACAGCATGGCGCGTGATCTGAGATCACTATGCTATCATACATACAGTTTTGAATTTTGGATATTAGCTCTGATGAAATTAAAAWATAATCTATTCSGGAGTAGGTCTGAAATGTTGCTGAATAACATGAGTAGGCTCTAGTTTGTTGATGGAGTTCCCTAAAAATGTCTACCAGTCTAAGAGCTTTCATAAACATTTGTATAGTTGTTCTACAATTACTATYTGTCYGATCTGACCCAGTGGATCTATCCATTTCTGGAATAAGGGTGCAATTAAAATCCCCTCCAATCACAAAGCACCCCTGCATCGATGAAAGTAAGAGGAACAAGTCCTGAAAAAACCCTGAATCATTTGTYTTAGGACCGTATACATTGACCAGGTTAATTTTTTCCAATAGTAAGGAGCCCTGGACTATCAAATATCTACCATTCTTATCTTTGATAACATTGTTTACTAGAAATGGGACAGATTCATGGACAAGAGTCATAACTCCTCTTGCTCTAGAAGAGAATGCAGAAGCAAATACATTACCCCGCCACCTTCTACTGACCGGCCCCTCATCTTCTTCCATAAGATGTGTCTCCTGCAGAAATACTATTCTGGAATCCAAATCATGCAGTTTATTAATGACTTGTTTGACCTTCTTTGAGCGTTGTTGGCCCCTGCAGTTCCATGTAATCATTTTAAGATTTAAAACTTTCGACATGTAAGACTAATCTGATTACCAGAAATGGATAAGAAAAAAAAGTTTTCCCCATAAGAACATGAACATCTGGGAAGCTTAAACACCAGAACAAAACTCAAAACATATCCCCTAAACCTGAAAACCCGCACCTCGACCGACCTCCATGGGTCTCCCTCCCCCCTCTGTACACTTCCCGTTACCATGTGTGACTGATCCACACGCAGGGAGGAGCAGTCTAACCACTCAATAACCAAAACAAAAGTTTTTACCACCGCTGCTGTTCTCTATATATAACAATTTAACCTTCCACTTGTTTGCACACGGGTTTAAACTTGTGAAAAAGCACATAAACCGGCATGTGTACTCTAACTCTTGCCATGCCTGAGCAGCGCTGTATGTATTCATAATAATCCACTACTGTTCCACTATCAGAACAACTGACCGACACAGGCCACAGCTAGGTCAAACGAGTCACAAATGGTTAATTTAATAACCGAATGGGTATTCAGTCCTTTGTTACCTCCCCGTCGGCTTTCTTCTTGACCTTCTTTAGAAACTCACGTGCAGCCTCCGCTGTTTTAAAAGCATGGGTTCGGTCCTGATAAGTTACCAGCAACTTGGCTGGATGAGCCACCCTGTGGCGCAATCCCAGTTTGCGTAGCTCCGTTCGTATTAGGTCAAACTGCTTCCGAAGCTGGAGCAGTCCCGCCGCGGTGTCTGGGTAGAACCGGACTTGCTGATTCTGGTAGCGAATGTCAGTATTAGCCCTTGATGCGAGAGCAATAACCTGTTTATCATTGTTGCTGAGAAATCTCATTATTAAAGTGCGTGGCGTTGCGGTGCTGTCCCTCCGGGGTCCAATTCGATGCGCTCTTTCCACGGTCACCGCTCCGACACCGAGGGTCTCAGGCAGCCACTTTTCCAGGAACTCACATGGATTTTGTCCTTCAGCTCCCTCCGGCAGGTTGACCAGCTCAGGTTGTTTTGTCTCGATCTGGACTCCAGATCCATAACTTTATCTTCCAGATCTTTCTTCCTGGTCTCCAGCGTATCCACCTTAGCTCGTAGCATTTCTATCTCATTCTCCGCATCAGAGATGCGTGTTTCAGTTTCTGTAATTCGCTGAGCACAGTCATTTATCTCTTTGCGTACACTGTCGATGGAGCCCAGAGCTTCGTCAAATCTAGAGGAGAAGTCCTTTTGGATTGAATTGACCACCGACAGTATTTCATCCACCTTGCTGCTTTGAGACTTCGGGTTCTCTTCTCTGTCTGCGGCGGCCATTGGAGTTGAGCATGAGATAGCATTAGCTTTCAGCACTTCGCCACGAGCATGATAATCCGTCAGTTTATGTTTTGCTTTTTCACTTACTTCCTGGGATGCTTTTGCTGCTTTAGGCATTATTCCGATCACCTGCGCTCACTGGTCATTTAGTTCGTTGTAAAAGGGAAGGTATTTTTGGTAAAATCTTTGACAAGAACAGCAGAGCGGTGGAAACACGTCCTTTCACCTGGCCGCCATAACCGGAAGTCTGTGTAAATACATTTTAATCTGTAAATAAATGACTTGTGGAGAACGGGTCAAAATAAGCTAATGTCTCTTTGTGTCTTGATGAAATCTTATTGACTTGATAAGACAAGAACTCAGGTAATTTTGGGTACTGATTCAATAGAGACTGAATGGTAAAAAAGTTACAGTTTTCTCTTCTCTTTCCTGGGTTATAATTCTTAACAAAATTAAGGGAAGTGGTGCCTCCGAGGAATATAATTTATGAATTTTAATAACCCATAAATTATCATGTTAACATACCCAAAACCCCACAGGTTGCTGTTATTTTCTCCTCGTCACCAGCGGGCACTACTGTTACAGGATCGAGCAGAAGAGACTGAGTTAGGATGGACAGTAGAAACTGAAAGAGACGTTTAATAAAATGAAGTTTCGTTGGTTGCTGGCATCAAATTTTTAGTTTAAATCATCTTGTTGCCATCTTACTGTAAAACAGAATAAAAAGTTTGTGACTGAATTAGGGCTGCAACAACGAATCAATAAAATCATAAAAATCAATTATTAAAAGCGATGGCAACTAATTTCATTATCGATTTGTTGTGTCTCGCGATTTATGCGTCCCTCGCCATGTTGCAGAGCCTATTACATCACCCGCAAAGCGTTGTCAGTGCTGGCTGACCTAAATAAAGTTTAGGAAGAAAAAAAAAAACTACCTGTAAAGACCCACCTTCTCTGAGAACCTCAAGTTAAAAGTAGAGACTTCAAACTTTAAACCAGTTTTTTAAATTGTGTTGTTAGGCCAAGTGTAACGGGCCTCACCCGCAATTTGTTTAGATGTTACCATGGCAACCATGTAGTTCGTGAGCTGCCGTTTTTCCATGGTAAAAAGGTAATAATTTCTTTAGACATTTTGAATGTGGAGTTTGTTAGATATTGGCAATATGTTCTTAGTATTGGCAATTGTTTATTTGAGAGAAGAAACATGCTTTTAT
>NW_013952565.1:1150425-1153613 GCF_001266775.1 Austrofundulus limnaeus | reverse complement strand
GCCAAATAGAGACTGACACGGATGGAGAAGGACGTTCAGAGGCTCCCTCTTGTTTTCTGCAACTGGTTTACTGGCGAACACATTGATGATAAATGTGAAGTTCTATTTCTGCTGAGTTTTGTAAATTGTAGTACTGTATGAAAAAGAGAAAAAATAAGCCAGTATTTATGTATTTACAAAAGCTTGTGCTTAAAGGTTTATTGTTGTATTTTTTTTTTGTAGTTTTCACGGTGTTCCGTGGTTCTAAGTGGAATAAAGAAACTGGACATCAGTATGAATCGTGGATTTTTGGAAACCAGTGCAGTTACAGTGAAAACGTGTCCCTATTCCGCCCCACCACGGCATCTTCGGCTACCATCAGGCTTCAGAGTGCAGAGCTGTTTCATCCTATGTTCATCAGGCTTCATAGTGGTTTGCTGCTTCATCTCCTGCAAATATCAGGCTTCAGAGTGCAGTCCATCTTRGTCTCCTGTGATCATCAGACTTCAGAGTACAACTCAGCTTCCATTCTGGTGGTAACCRTTATGCTTCAGAGTGCAGCACTACCTCAGAACTTTGCATTGTGCTGCAGGCTTCAACGGAAAGTAAGGTCAGAGGGAGTAAATATAAAGCAAAATCCCCTGCAATTAACATTTATTAAAATAGCATCCTGTAAAGAAAGTGGTGCATTTAAGTGAAATTGAACATTCATAAGTATCCAACTGTGCTATGAGAACAAAACAAAACTGCATTTAGCATTATTGAAATTAATCTGCTGACATTAGAATTTGCCTTTAAGGTCTTGTTTATTGCTGTTCAAGGTATTTAAAGTGTTTTACTGGGTTATTCTATTATGACAACTTGTTGTTCTAAATAACATTGTATTTTGAAAGTTTTGATATTTTGAAAGCCTAAACCATGTCAGATCACAGTGAAGTATCCAATGTTGATCCTGAAAAAGACTTMTTACTTGAGGCCACCCCATCAGAAAGGGAGAGGGCAGGTTCCGACATGGAAGATAACAATGAAACACGTGAGCATCCTCCTAAGGACTTTATTCCAACAGTGTCAAATACAGACAACACACGAAAATCCACTCGTAACAYACGACTCACACCAAAAATGCAAGAGCTGAAAGAGCAAGAATTGACACAAAAAGAAAGAAAGTTCCAGTCAACTTATGAAAAATGGAAAACTCAAGTAAAAGAAGCTAGAAAAAGGCTGAAGATTGTGTGCTCTGAAAGAGAGATTTTTGACATGATGGATGAGATTGAAAGGCTTGAACATGAGCTAAAGGAGCAGTACAACAAGCTACGACTTCAGGCAACACCAAGTCAAGAGATTCGCAGAAAAATTGATGCTTGCTCAGCTGTYAARGCAGACCTATTGGGGTTGATGAAYGTGCGTGTAACAGAAGATGTAGAGGAGTTTGATGCTGAAGCAGAAAATGCTAGGCTACACATGCTGCTAGACTGTGAATATGCTAAATCTATCTATGGATCCACAGCCTCCAGAGCCTCCGTCGTCAGCAGCTGTTCCAAACAACCTTCTGAATCACCAAGTATCTCAGCCAAAAGAGCAYAAACAGCTGCACAACTAGCAGCTAAAAGAGCTGAGATTAAAATGGAAGCAAAGATTGTTGCACAGCGACAAAATCTAAAGAGACTTGAAAACCAAAGAGACATTGAGATAATTGAAGCAAGGCTCAGAGTCTACTCTGAAGAAGAGTCAAAGGAAAAGAAAGAGAGATTCAGCCCCKCTCACAGCGACAAGTTTCCCCTTTCACCCAATGATGAAACAGTGTGTCAAAAGGAGCAGACTTTGAGAACRGAAGCAGCCTTGGTACAAACTTTACATGAATCAATAGCTCTCACTCGTCTTCCTGTTCCAGAACCTTCTGTGTTTTCAGGTGATCCATTAAAGTTTACTGAGTGGAGCACCAGCTTCAAAGCTCTTARAGAGAGACGATGTTCAAGTCCTGCAGATAGACTCTTCTACTTACAGCGGTATGTAACTGGAGAAGCGAGGTCTGCGCTAGAGGGCAGCTTTTATAGGAAGGATGAAGAAGCTTATCAGCAGGCTTGGGACAAGCTCAACGCCAGATATGGACATTCCTTTGTGGTACAAAGAGCCTTTAGAGAGAAGCTTAACAAGTGGCCAAAGATTGGTGGTAAAGAATATGTCAGACTGAGAGAGTTCAGRGACTTTCTGCAAACATGCAGCAATGCCATGCCTCATGTCCAAGGYCTCCAGGTGCTGAATGACTGTAAAGAGAATCAGAAAATGCTGACAAAACTTCCAGATTGGGTAACCTCAAGGTGGAACCGTTACGTTACAGAGCAGTTGGATCAAGCTAAGGATTATCCCAGCTTTAAAGAGTTTGCTTCATTCATCTCAAAGGAAGCACGAATAGCATGCAATCCAGTGTCATCCCTGTATGCTTTGAAGAACCCAGAGGAYAAGTCATTCAGAGAAACCAAACGTCCAAAGGCCAACAATTTTGCTACTGACATGAAACACTCTGATTCATCAAGCACAGTCGGCAAACTAAACAAGATGGCAGAGATCAAGGTGAAAGACTCAGATAAACAAGAAAGGTCAAGCATGCCAACAAATTACTCAAGCCCTGTCATGTGTATGTGCTGTGGAGAAAGTCACTCCATGCACAAGTGTCAAAAACTTTCAGAAAAAACTGCAGAGGAAAAGAAAATGTTTGTCCAAGAAAATAAGCTGCGCTTTGCATGTCAGAGGAGAGGTCATAACTCGAAGAACTGTAAGAACAAAGCCACGTGCGGCATATGCAAAGGAAGACACCCCACACCCTTGCATGAAGACCGCCCTCCATCAGACAAACCTTGTCCTCAGAGAACTTTACATGCTGAGGAAAACGTCTTCGCTGTCATGCTGTGTAAGTGGAAGTGAAGGAGAAAGCACGTCCATGATTGTTCCAGTTTGGATCTCTTCASATAACTCTCATAATCCTGAAATCCTAGTGTATGCATTATTGGATACGCAAAGCAGCCACACGTTTGTTGATCAGGAAGTATGCGAGCGGCTGCAGGTGGTAGCTGAACCAGTGAACCTTAAAGCTGCTGTATGTAGTTTCTTGAGTACCCAAACACTTAGAAAAAATTTTGAACAGAAACAACCTTGTAGTCCCTCCCCCTGCTCTCAGCTCCCCTTCCTAGGCTCCTCCCCCACAGCAGGGC
>NW_013952565.1:1149203-1150415 GCF_001266775.1 Austrofundulus limnaeus | reverse complement strand
GCAAGGAACAGAAACGCTATGGTCTTCTCTTCACCTGTCTGTGTTCCAGAGCAGTTCACATCGAGATGTTGGAAGACATGACGACAGATACGTTCATCAATGCCTTACGATGTTTCATAGCCATCCGAGGTGCCGTAAGACACATCAGATCAGGTCAAGGATCGAACTTTGTTGGAGCTAGAAACGAAATGGAAAGAGCTCTGAAAGAAGTCAACCAAGAGAGAGTAGCTGCCTTTCTTGCAGATAAGCAGTGTGACTTCCGTATGAACGTACCTGACGCAAGTCACGTTGGAGGAGTATGGGAACGGCAGATCAGGACGRTGAGAAGTGTTCTTACCTCAGTTCTAGCTCAGAGCACTGGGAGGCTGGATGACTCGTCCCTAAGGACATTTTTCTATGAAGCGATGTCCATTGTAAATAATCGACCCTTAACAGTCAACACAATCAGTGATCCCAACAGCYTGGAGCCCTTAACACCCAACCATCTCCTAACTATGAAGTCAGCTGTTCCTCTGCCCCCACCTGGCAAGTTTGTTAAGGAAGATCTTTATACCAGGAAAAGATGGAGGCGAGTTCAATATCTTTCTGAGCAGTTTTGGAACAGATGGAGAAKAGAGTATCTTGCCAACATCACTCTCAGGCAAAGATGGCATGCCCCTCGACGTAATGTGCAAGCAGGAGACATTGTAATCCTTAAGGAGGAAGAAGTCCCTCGCAACAGATGGAAGCTTGCCAAAGTTMWTCAAGCATGTGAAGATGATGATGGACTGGTCAGAAAGGCCATCATTCAAGTGGGAGAGAGGATGTTAGGAAAGAAGGGTGAACGCCTCAACAAGCTAACTATTYTAGAACGGCCTATCCAAAAGTTGGTTGTTATTGTAAGAAGCAGCTAAACTTGTGTTCAGTACGTAACTGTCMCTWATGACTCATGTAAGAAGTTCTTTGATGCTTTAGAAATTACCATTGATTATCAATACAAAGTGTTATGCATTGTGCTTTCCTTTGGTTATTAATAACAAGGTAATTTGGTGAGAGTGTAACGGGCCTCACCCGCAATTTGTTTAGATGTTACCATGGCAACCATGTAGTTCGTGAGCTGCCGTTTTTCCAGGGTAAAAAGGTAATAATTTCTTTAGACATTTTGAATGTGGAGTTTGTTAGATATTGGCAATATGTTCTTAGAATTGTATATTGTTTATTTGAGAGAAGAAA
>NW_013952565.1:1144577-1147164 GCF_001266775.1 Austrofundulus limnaeus | reverse complement strand
ATTCTTGTCTGTTCAACATACTGTGCCAACAAACAAATTACTACACAGAATAAATGATTACAAACTCACTCAAAACATAGGAAAAAATATTAAATATATGATTTAATATTAAAAATAATAATAATAAAATAATACTGATGACAATCTGAAATGACCACAGAGAAAAAACAACAAAAACAGCAACTAATGATTACAATGATAGTAAGATAACTAACCAATATCAATAATGATAATAGTAACCTAATACAGAAGAATGAAAGGAACAAGAAAAACCTCATATTTATGTTAAATCCCACCTCTTCTGTACAATGTAAATAAAGTAGCTTTATTTTTATTTTTAAACTGGTTTATGCCTGGACATTGTTTTAGTTCTATATTTAGTTCATTCCAAAGTTTGACCCCAAGTACAGTGATACAAAAACTTTTCATAGTTGTTCAGGTACCACATATTTTGAAATCCAGTGTTCCTCTTAAGTTGTACCCTCCCTTCCTTTCATAAAACATTTCCTGAAGATGTTTAGGTACCAAGTTATAACATTTTATTCCTAAATAGTAGGGCTGCCACGATTAGTCGACTAGTCACGATTATGTCGACTATGAAAATTGTCCACAACAATTTAGTGGTCGATGCGTCATTTTTTTACTTTAACTTTGTTTTTTTTTCTCCAAACTGCTGCGGCATCTTCCACTTCCACGTCTGCCTTTCTGTCCTTGACATGCATGCACAATAGTGGGTTGGCCACGTGCACACATGCGCAGTGGTATGGCAAGCCCTGAGGATCATTAAACATATGTATATTTATGTCGTTTTCTAACCTGAAAATAACGGGACAGTGTTTTTTACGCGCAAACGTGTTGTGAATCAGAACGCGTGATGACGTCAATAACGTGTGAACGCATGGTGGCGTTAAAAAACGTGGTGGCGTTTTCTGCATGTTTTATAAAGAAGAGGTGGTCGTCGTAGTGATCATCCAGTAGACCTTCGGACATTTTATCCAATCACTGCACTGCAGGGCAGACACAACCAGAGGATCCCAGATCTTTGGGGAAATCCAGATATATTCTCTTTTCTTCTCTAGTCCTTTCTTCTTTTTTTCTCACACTCACAAATTTGTTTCAGACATGTACAATGTTCTGTGGCCGGGCTTGTGCTTTCATAGTTTTATGTTTGAATGGACCAAACGATTTGTCATTAAGAGGTAGACTTAATTACGTGTGTTTTGTAACTTGTAGTTCCCCTGACCTGACAGCAGGTGTATGTAAAAGATTGGAATCCTGCATGAATTTATCAATCTGCACACTAATTTTCTATTTGAAACGATATCTCCCACCCCTTTTTTATTTATGGTAATCACTGAACTGTTTTAACATGGGAAATGTACCAAAATATATAAAGTGAAATATTTAAAGCCATTTAAAGTAATCTCAGGAATACTCGGCATTCTTGTTTGAAACACTTGTCCTCAGAACGATATATTATACTTACATTTTTTCCTTGTATGTTTAATATATTTTGCTCTTTGTGTGGCTCTACACTTCTACACCTGAATTTCCACTCTCAGGACATTAAATTATATTTCTATTTATTTGTTTACTGACTGACTGAATAAAGGAACAGTCAATCGAAACCCTCCTGCCTTTAAGCTTTGAATTTCCCACTGTGGTACAATACAGGATATTTGTATTTGATTCTAACTTCTCATAGTTGGTGATGTTAACCTTATTTTTGTTTTAATTCTTTGAGATTTGGAAGATATTTTGGACAAAGTAAAACACAAAAACTTTTGTAGTTGATTTGATAACAATTTACAGGATTTGAAGCCAATTACAAATATTCCTAATTAAGAATCTACATCAAAACATTTAAACTGAACTAAACAATTTTCTTTCAAACTTTCCCGAGCCGTGTGAGCCTTTGACTGCCATTTCCATGAGTCGTTCATGTCTTCGGCACACTGCACTCCTCTTGGAAGAAACATTGTGATGCTGCAGGTGGAAGCGTGGGGAAGTCGTCGTTCTCCTGGCTCCTGGTCATAAAATTCAATTGATGGCTGCTCATTCTCCCACCAAAGTGGGGGGATTACGTCTGTCCCCGACACAAAGATGAGCAACTGCTCAAAAGAGAGGTCAACTTGTCCATCTGTGATGAAAGAAATAGAGAGCTCAGTGCCCATCTGTGAAGATTTAGACTCAAAAATGTTTTTCATGTTACCTTCTATGGCATCCAGCAACCACTTCCAAAAGAAAATGGTCTCCTCTTCTTTCTCCCTTTGGTTGCTTCCGGCAGGACTCCATGTTATCGTGAAAAGAGACTGCATGCAGCTCACTCCAAGTTTATCACCTGTGTTGGTAAACACAGGTGGAAACTGCATACAGTTTCTTTCCACTACCTGCCAGAAGTCCCCACAATGGTTGAATCCCATCTTGTACTGGCTGACCATGCTGGCAAACCTTTCAGTAAAAACAGTGTTAAACATCTTGTAAATGAAACCAGAGAGCGTTGACAGAGAGGAGAAGGTAGAAATGACTCAGCCTGGAACTGAAAAACTGAACCGACTACATATATATGTATGTATATATATACATA
>NW_013952565.1:1141122-1144252 GCF_001266775.1 Austrofundulus limnaeus | reverse complement strand
ACACACACACACACACACACACACACACACACACACACACACACACACACACACACACACCCTCTGCTGAATTAACCTGTAATCTGACAGCAGGCCAGTTAATCTGCAGCAACAATTAACAAACTGACATGAGACTCATTAACCACCGAGGGGGAGGTGGAGAGGGAGGGGGAGGGGGTATCTGAGGGAGGAAAGAGGAAAAAATGTTAAACAACTGGATCAAACCAATTAAATGAAAACAAGAAAAACCTACAGAAAAATCAAAACTAACACACAAGTTTGTTTTTATATCCCAGTGTAGACCGGGCACCGACTTCCTTTCATTTTCTGGTCATTTCTACAGCTGAACCCTGACCGTCCATCCGTCCGTTTTCTTCCTCTTAGCAGCGGCTCTACTCTGAGTCCCTCCTGGATGACTGAGCTTCTCAGCCTATCTCTAAGGGAGAGCCCAGACACCCTGCAGAGGAAACTCATTTCAGCTGCTTGTTTCTGTGATCTTGTTCTTTCAGTCACTACCCAAAGCTCCTGACCATAGATGAGGGTAGGAACGTAGACCGACTGGTAAACTGAGAGCTTCACCTTCTGGCTCAGTTCTCTCTTCACCACGGACCGGTACAACACCCGCATCACTGCAGACACGGCACCAATCCACTTGTTGATCTTCTGCTCCATTCTTCCCTCATTCATGAACAAGACCTGAGATACTTAAACTCCTCCACTTGGTGCAGGACCTCCTCCCCGACCTGGAGAAGGCAGCCTACCCTTTTCTGGCTCAAGACCATGGTCTTGGATTTGGAGGCACTGATCCTCATCCCGCCCGCTTCACACTCAGCTGTGAACCGATCCAGTGAGAGCTGGAGATCAGGATCTGATGAAGCCAATGGGACCACATCATCCACAAAAAGCAGAGATGTGACCCTAAGGTCACCAAAAAGGATCCCCTCAAAACCTTGGCTGCTCCTAGAAATTCTGTCCATAAAAGTTATGAACAGAATCGGTGACAAAGGACAACCTTGGTGGAGTCCAACTCTCACTGGAAACAAGTCTGACTTACTGCCGGCAATGTGGACCAAGATCTGGCACCGGTCGTACAGGGACCTAACAGCCCGTATCAATGGGCCTGGTACCCCATACTCCCAGAGTACCCCCACAGGAGTCCCTGAGGGACACGATCGAACGGTTTCTCCAAGTCCACAAAACACATGTAGACTGGTTGAACTCCCATGCAAAATGTCATTAGGCAACATTTTATTGCTCCAAGAATGTGCTTGGGATGACTCTTAGCTCCTCCCACACATAATTAGATCTCTTTATCTGTAAAACAGACCAAACTACATTGAGTTTAGTCTGTGAAATACTGTTTAAAAGTCACAAACCTTTACACATCATAAAGTGTCATTGTAGGCTTTTAATTTTCAATGAGACAACTTACAGTGACAATCAGGACTTCTTCAAGATGACCAAAGACTGAATGGATTGTCATGGCAACAAACCCAACAGGGAATACAAAAAAATGTGCGACAGGAGACATCACGTGCTTAGGCTGAAAACTCAGTCAGATAAAGAAAGCTTCAGATAATTTAATGCAGTTTCACTTAGGTATAAAAAGAATTGTTATTTTGACGTAAGACATGCAAAACTACTGAGCCCCTGGAAGTTGGTGACAAATATATTTCAAATAAGTTTTGGGTGCACTTGAGAAACTGTTGTAAGTCGGCAACATTATCTAACGCACACTGGAGGATAATCCTTACAGTAGTCTAATGAGCCAAATGTCCTTAAATTCAGACAGGCTGGAGAGAATTGTAAAGAACTAACTTCCTGAAAACACATTTAAAACTGAATGTAGATAATATTTATTATATAACAGTAGTCAAAACACTAACTCTAATTTGAAATAAACATTAAAGCTCAATTCAATTTATTTTTTCCTTTTTCACATCACAAACAGACAATGAATTGAAGTGGATACGTTCTTGTGTGTAACAGTTTTGTGTGTCTCAGATGCTTTTCCGGTGCAATACTTACTCATGCTCAGCCGATAAACTATTTTAAATAGATTTTTCACCAACCTCCTCTTAGGGATGCTTTACAAAACTGATAATTGAATTCATTAAAAAAATACAAATACAATAAATTCAGTTTAACATAAAATCCTTGGCAGGGAATAAAAAAAAAACATGGTTCCCCTACATCAATGGTTCCCAAACCTTTAGGCTTCCAACCCTCAAAATAATTGTGACAAATGCTTGTGTCCCAACATTTGCTGGCTTGAATAAAGAAAAATGGATAATAACCTAATTAAACATGGACACAATTATGGTAAACATAAAGAGTCGTAACATCAACAATATCATGACTTTTGCTTTTATAGTTTAACAGTTATGATGAACATGTAATAATTTTGAAATCTACAGTTAGTTGACATCTAAGGACCTTCATTTAGTGTTTCATTCTCCTCATTGAGGTCCTGACCCCACAATTGTGAACCACTGCTTTACATATTAGTGGGGCAGCAGCTTATAAACCATTCCTGTGAATTTTATTGACCTAAAATAGTTCCAAACTGTGCCGTTGCTCCTCCAAAGATTCAAATCAGGACATCAATTCTTCGTGGAAACACATTAAGGCTGATATTGCTATCCACAGAGAGAACATGTAAACGCAGAGTTTACCAATGAGAAACCCTAAGAGCTACAGAAGCTAACTTCATAACATCCACGTGGCCAGCCTAACGACTTTTACCGTGACACACTGTGTCACGTCTCAGATTGTCAACACAACTTCAACCATACAACTAAAACACCAGAAGCCTCCTGGCGTCATGTAAGAGCCCACTGATGACAGTGAAGGTGTTAAAGGGATCCCCGATTAGTTGTAACATTAGACTTTATTTGATAAATATTTATTTTAATTGTATACTAAAGACTGTTAAAATACTGTAGGCTGTATCATTTTTAAACAAAAAGTTCAAAAATATATTACACGGATGGAGCCATTTTATTTACACACAAAGCATTCTGGGTAAATGATGACGTGGATAGGTCCTCGGTGCGAGGCTGCTAGCGAGCTATATCCTCCCTGAAGGTTAATCTTGGACAATATCTGATGATCGACTCTTTTAAATGAA
>NW_013952565.1:1131434-1139654 GCF_001266775.1 Austrofundulus limnaeus | reverse complement strand
ACCGAGGACCTATCCACGTCATCATTTACCCAGAATGCTTTGTGTGGAAATAAAATGGCTCCGTCCGTGTTAAAATATATTTTTAAACTTTTAGTTTAAAAATGATAAAAACTAAACAGCCTACAGTATATATACTGTCTTTAATATACAATTAAAATAAATATTTTACAAATAAAGTCTAATGTTACAACTAATCATGGATCCCTTTAAAACCCATCCAGGGCTTCAAGAGATATTTTGCTAACAAACAGTGCTGATGGACACATGCCAAAGATTTAGACATACATGTTGCTCAATCACTAGCACTCTGAGTATATGCTGGGGATGAGTCTCACCCATTACCACACTAAGTTTTAGCCTAAAATCTCTCAAATTGGCTAAGGTCGCTTAGGTGTAGCGCTCATCTGAAAGTTTTATTAAAAGCCATCCAGTTTGAGATTTTTTGCTGATGCTACAGACAAAACCACTCACACAAGGCCCAAAATAGTACTGGCTTCAGCAGCAGGCGACGAAACCAAGCAATCCACCAATAAATCAAGGTTTTGAGATAATTTTTTAAGGAAATATTTTGTCAAATCTTAACTTGCTTTGTGTTCTTTACTGCAGAAAATGTACTATGATCACCGAGAGACAACAGAAAAACTGTTTTTTGATATTTTTATTCTTTAGCCAACTCAAATGTCGCAGTAAACTGAAAACCAATCAATTAAATGGTACCAATTTTTTATATTTCACCTTAAACATTTGTCCAAAATAGACAATATGTGAATCAAACTGTAAGAGTTTCTAAAGCAGATTATGTAAACCTTGTCATTTTTAACACCTACTTCAGGTTTAATACAAGGTTTATAATTCTGGATATTTGAAGTTCTAAAAATTTTAGATGTTCTAATAAACAAATACCATATACTCATATAATAGTTTTTACTACAGGATTATCACTGTGAAATCCAATACCTCTCTTAAATGACAAACAGACTTTATCCCTTTATAAAACAAATATATTCAGTTATTACAATGAAAAATAACATGATAAAGCAGCCAACCACTAGAGGGAGGACTTGGCCTGAGTGTTGCATTGTTATGTTGCCATAGAAAACTGTTGCGTTGGCTAAAACTCTACAGTAAAGGGTCAGTCGGTGTCACAATGTTGGCAATTTGATAACGCACTTTGAGCTGTAATTGAAAAAGAAGTGAGACGGGGATGGAAGGACAGGAACATACAGAGAATCATTAAACAAGACAGAAAATTAGATGGAGGAAGCGACTCGGCTGTCCACACCTGAAGCCAAAATGGTTCTACTTTTAGGAGCTGCCTTGAGCTGTACCTTCAATATGAAAGTCCTGCTAACACTTCCTCCTGTCAGGAAGAGAAAAAAGTTTAGATTATTATGTCCTCTGGTGAGTCCCATTAGCTGCGTTTCCATTGCAAATGTGCGCAAAACTTTGTTGATATTCTGTTCATGTCGAAAAACACAGTTTCACAACTGCAGTGTTTCCATTAAGTAAGAAATGTTATTAAAGTCACGTGAATACGTTTGTTCTCATGATAAGTCATTACAAACATGGCAGCGATGGATGTAAACACATAGCATGTTGCTACCACGACACTAGCGCTCATCATCAGAGGAGACGTCGGCGTCTTTTATCGAGGCTTTCCAGAGACAAGTCCCTACTTGGGAGCGTCTACGTATGCTGTGTTTTTGGGAAATTGTAGTCGGTGAGTTTACTATTTTATACTACTTCTGTGATATTACTACTACTTCTACTTCCTGTTATCTTCTTCATCATCGTCTTTTTCACCAGTAGAAACAGCCGGTTGTTGTTCACGTGACTCCTGTGATGCGAAAAGTGTTTCCATTGCAGTTTTGCGAAAAACACCAATTTCGGTACGACCAAAAAAAACCACCTCATCCTAGCGCAAAAACATTTTGTCGAAAAACGTAATTTTTTTCTAAATTGATCAAATTTATTTTTGAAATTCTAATTTGCGCATTTTCATGGTCAATGGAAACGCAGCTACTGGACTCATAGTTTTTACTTTGCTGCTATATGTTTAAACGTGAAATTTGTAGTAATGTTTTTAAATTCAATTTGTTGAGGTTCAATATAAAGTGTGATGTGATTGACAGCCTGTTGGCGAGTTAGGAAGGTGTGTAGGCAAGACTTTTGTATTGAGGGTAAAGCCTCGTGTCCTACTGCTCAGACTCTGACTCCAACATGGCTGTTCTCTTTGAGCAAGTGGAGACGTTTAATCAACCTTTATCAATGCGAACAGTCTCCAGCTGTACTGTACGTCGATGACTCATTAGTGATCGTCGTGACAGGAGTCAGAGCTGTGAACTCCAACAACTCTGAAAACTTGATAAAATAAAGGAATAATAATAAAGAGAGGACTGGAGAATCTGCCTCAACGTGTATAAAAACAGAAGAATATGTAAAGTGTGTAGTTTGATTCTCCCTGGATATTCTTTCCTCCTCCCTCGCTTTGTATCAGATTTGTGTTCAGCTGCAGCTGTGTAAACAAAACCCAAGGAAAGAGGCGTGACGTGGAAACAAAGTGTGCATCAATACAATTGGCTGCATCCTCTCCTCTCTGCTTTGCGATTGGCTCAGTGTCCCCGCTCCCCAGGAGCTGTGATTGGCTGTTCAGACACTTTCAGACATCAGACCGCCATGTTTGGTGTGCCTCCACCTCTTCAGAGACAACCAACAGGAGTTCACAATTTTTCCCTCGCAGCTGCTGGCGAAGAAACTTCCTGGATTTTTAAGGGGGAAAAGAAATCAAATAAATCAGAAAAAACAGTTATTAAACAAAAAAATGTCTGAATGTGTAAAACTGTACAAACCAAGCATGACTTTTCATGTCAAAGTTTAGGACTAGGACTTTTATTATGTTTTTTTTAATTTGAAGCCAATCAAATTAAAATGTCTTCTATAGTCAACTATAACTCAGATAGTTTTACAGATATTGTACTAAAGGTTGATGGAAGAATTTGAGCACCGTCTCTAACACAAACTCCAAGGCCTACGTTTTGAACACTACTGTTGGAGTCAGCCCTGGCTTCTTTTAGTAAAATATCACATGGAAGATTACAGTAGCTGCGTTTCCATTGCAAATGTGCGCAAAACTTTGTCGATATTCTGTTCATGTAAAAAAATTAAAAAATTTTAAAAAACACGGTTTTGCAACTGCGGTGTTTCCATTAAGTAAGAAATGTTATTAAAGTCACGTGAATACGTTTGTTCTCATGATAAGTCGTTACAAACATGGCAGCGATGGATGTAAACACATAGCATGTTGCTACCACGACACTAGCGCTCATCATCAGAGGAGACGTCGGCGTCTTTTATCGAGGCTTTCCAGAGACAAGTCCCTACTTGGGAGCGGCTACGTATGCTGTGTTTTTGGGRAATTGTAKTCGGTRAGTTTACTATTTTATACTACTTCTGTGATATTACTACTATTTCTACTTCCTGTTATCTTCTTCATCATCGTCTTTTTCACCAGTAGAAACAGACGGTTGTTGATCAGTTGACTCCTGTGATGTGAAAAAACTGTTTCCATTGCAGTTTTGCGAAAAATACCAATTTCGATACGACCAAAAAAAACCACCTCATCCTAGCGCAAAAACATTTTGTTGAAAAACGTAATTTTTTTCGAAACTGACGTGTTTCCATTGAGCAAATTTATTTTCGAAATTCTAATTTGTGCAATTTCATGGTCAATAGAAACACAGCTAGTGAAAGCCTCAGAAAGCAATACTGGATGTACAACTGGTTCCCAGTCAAAGCCAGTCTAATTAGTGTGAACGCTTCCCAAGCATTCACACTATTTTTTCTACCGTATGTTTTATGGCATGTATCTCGTTCCCCAATTTTTGTGCAATTTTAACAATTCATAAATCAAAATGTTCAGCTCCTTTAGGACATTCCAGCTATGAAGTTTCGTAGTTCAGCTATTTATTCATTTAAAGCTATTTCACTTTTTCTGCCACATTTTTGCCATTGAAAATGAATAGAGCTGTTTTCAACGTCCTTAAAATCCTTGAAAATGTTTCTAAATCTTTACATCCTTACACGTTTTGTTCTGGTTCGGCTCTTTTTATCTTCCTTGTGCTAATTCTTGCTTCTTTTTTTGCTAATTTTACCTTTTTTCTGCTTCTTCTGACAATTTTGGCTTTTTTGAACCTCTTTCTACCAATTTGAGCTGTTTATGCTTCTCATATTTGCTTTCTGCAGTATTCAGGTATTTGCTGCAATTTTAGCTAATGTTCAGCTGTTATTAGCTAAAGTTAGTATTTTGAGCTGAATTCACATTTTGGTGGCTGTTTCACTTCTTTCTGCTTAGTTCAGCTCTTTATGCTTCCTAATGTAAGAGTTTTTAGCTACATTTTAGCTGCTTTACTGCACTTATGGGATGTTTTAGCTATTTTACAACAAATTGTAATTTTGTTTTTGTATTCTGATGCATTTTTTCTGCTAATTAGACTTTTTATACTCGTTTCACCATCTTGGTGCTATTTTCAACTTGTGTTTGCTACTTTTTCTCTTGTTTTTATAATTTTAGCTACTCTCTGCTTTTTCAGCTATCTTTCTGCTCTTTTCAGTTATTATTCTGCTAAGTCTTTTTAAACTCATCTTGTAATATTCTGCTGCGTTTTTGCTTTTGTTTCTTTTCAGTAGGGACCAGAGAAGGGGCGCAGAAAGACGGGGGCTCTGCGGTGACCCCCATTTTTCTGCCATGTGTCAGGGACAAACGAAACAAATGCTTCAACAGATTTGTTTTTATTTATTTATTTTTCCTTCTTAAATGTCAGATGAAAAAGCCTGAATTTAGCCTGAAACTCTCAGACTGAAGAAGTCTCTTGGAGGAGAGACGAAACGTTTCATTARAGAAGAACCCGTCCAGAAGACCTATACAATTTTTTTTCCTCCGTCAGATGTTCATGTTTTTGTATTTGGTGTGAACAATTGTTTGAATGTGTTTGTCCCCCTTAGTTTTATTTACAAAGACCTGAACATATTTATCAATGCATTTAGGTGGTTATTTGAATTTGTTAAGTGAGTGAAATGCCTTTTGCCTAAGTTCATTTCATAAAAGCCAATCAGTCTGAGTTTTAAATGAACAGCAGCAGTTCCATTCAGTGTGTCGACAGCGTCTGTTGGCAGGTGACTACAGCTGACTTTTTATTTATACTTTCCTAACAGAGCACTTCACTGTCAGACTGCAGGTTTACTTGTGGTTCCTGGAGTTTCTAAAAGTAGAATGGGAGGCAGAGCTTTCAGTTATCAAGCTCCTCTCTTGTGGAACCAACTTCCAGTTTCTGTCCGTGAGGCTGACACTCTGTCTACTTTAAGATTAGACTGAAGACTTTCCTTTTTCATAAATCCTATAGTTAGACTTAGGTTTCCTGAGTTATTCTTCATTTCTGCTGCTATAGACTTAGACTGCTGGAGCACAAACTGAGCACATTTCCTCACTCTTCTATCTTTAGTCCTCTACTTGTTTGTTTTTATTTTATCAATAACGTGTTTTCTTTGTCTCTCCTCCAGAGGAAAATACAAAGATGGGAGAGTGTTACGAAGCAAAGTTTCAGCACAGTCTGCAGCTTCTTTACATTTACTGTTTTTTTTATGTACAGTTCCCTGAGACAACAGTTGTTGTGACTTGGCGCTATATAAATAAAATGAATTGATTTGAATTGAATTGAAACTTCATCTATGCTTCTTATTTTATTCTTCTAGATCTCACTGCTGCCTTTGACACAGTGGATCATGAAGTTTTATTATCTTGTTTGGAGTACAGTTGGGATGAAAGGCTCAGCTCTTAAATGGTTTGAGTCCTACTTATCTGATAGGAGTTTTTCTGTWCATMTTGGAGATTTTTATTCCTCAAAGGCTCCTCTTAAATGTGGGGTACCTCAAGGCTCAATACTGGGCACAATTTTATTTTCTATTTATTTGCTCCCACTGGGGTCCATTTTCAAGAAATACAATGTGTCATTTCATTTTTATGCAGATGACATTCAGATTTATTTACCTTTAAGATCTGGTGGACCTCAGCATGTGGAGAATCTGCAGAATTGCTTAAAGGACGTTAAAAGTTGGATGGAGCTAAACTTTCTTTGTCTAAATGAAAATAAAACAGAGGTCATTGGGTTTGGCAAAAGTGACCTACTGGTAGGATTTAACACAGTGCTGTTGGCTGTTATTTGGATTTTGATTGTCATTTTATTAAGAATCTTGGAGTTTTTTTAGAGAACAATTTTAAATTTGACAAGCAGATCAGTGCAGTGGTCCGGTCTAGTTTTTATCATTTAAGGCTCATCAGTAAAGTCAAGCCTTATTTTCCACATGAAAACCTTGAGAGGGTTATTCATGCTTTTATTTTCTCCAGACTGGATTATTGCAATTCCCTCTACAGTGGGATTGACCAGTCTCTGCTCCACCATCTTCAGTTGGTTCAGAATTCTGCTGCTCGTTTGCTAACGGGGACTATCTGAGCACATTACCCCTGTATTACATTCCCTTCACTGGCTGCCTGTTTCTTATAGGATTGTTTTTAAAGTTTAACTTTTGGTTTTAATGTTTACATGGTCTGGTTACCTCTCTGAGCTTCTACACAGTTACCATCCAGGTATGAGATCTGAGATCTGAGGATCAGATGCTTTTGGTGGTTCCCAGGACCCGGCTGGTGAATAAAGGGGACAGAGCTTCTCAGCTGTGGCTCCTAAACTTTGGAACAGTCTCCCTCTTTCTATGCGGTCTGCCAGAACACTTATTGAGCTTAAATCTCTTTTAAAGACCCATCTTTTTGGTTTGGCTTTTAACTCCAGAGACCACATGTAATGTAATAGCCTAGTCTCTCACTCTCTCTCCATTTATTTTTTTCTCCCTTTTGTTTTGTTTTTCAAGTTCTGATTGTTTTTGCATGCTTTTATACTACTATGTTTTTATTTTATTTTTTATTTTTTGCTTTGCAGCACTTTGGTTGCCTTGGGGTTTGTAAAGTGCTATATAAATAAAGCTTTGATTGATTGATTTCAGCTTTTCAAATTCAACTTGCTTTAACGGTTTTGCTATTAAACATTTTCAGCAGCTTTCAGCTAAAGTTTTTAGCAATAGGCATTCACACTAGCATTTTCACAGGAAATGAGATTTCCCTAGTTCAAGATCCATGTACCTAACGGCCCTCTCACCTGAGCTCATCTGGACTGCCAATGGGTTGAGGGTTCCGCAGCTTGGAGTCCAGGTTGTAGTAGACTCCTCCCACCTCTCTGACACCAATCCAGTGCTGGCGTTTGAGCGGCAGCCGGAGAGGCCCCCAGCGCAGATTGGACGGTGCGTTCAGAATAAAACCCTCCACATTCGACAGCTCAATGCTGCCCACATCCCTGAAGGAAGAAAGTTAACCTAAAGTTAATTATGAACATCAGAAAACAATCAGGAAATGTTTTTATAGCAGGAAGTGTTTGATTGTGTTGGACCAATTAACCTGTTTAAGTCATGCTCACGAAACAAAGTCGTGGCTGGAAAATACAATTTTACTAAAGATTCTTCTCAATATATTTTAATTTTTAAATATATATAAATAATATTCTTCTCAATTCAGATTATTCTCAATAATGTTTTTGTCCATGTCTGTAAGCAAAATAACTTATGACTCATATAGAACTAGGAGGCTTTTAAAGGGATCCACGATTAGTTGTAACATTAGATTTTATTTGATCAACATATATTTTAACTGTAAAAAAGACTGTAAAAATACTGTAGGCTGTTTGGTTTTTATAATTGTTAAACTAAAAGTTTAAAAATATAATTTAACACAGACGGAGCCNTAAATAAGTATTTATATTTGTGTACAAGTTGTTTAGATGGTCGAAAAGTCTGTGTTTTTAGGGTTATTAATAAAGTTTGTATACTCAGACCAGTAATATTTGGGGTCACAAGTTTTTGCCATGGATATTTTGTGGGGCAGAAGATAAAAAGTTTGGGAACCACTGGGGTAGGGGAACTTTGCCCACCACTGGATTTCTGAGTGCTCCCTGACACCACATGGCAGAGGGATTCAGACCATCGTTTTGTCCTCAAGTGTTCGAGACGAGGACAGTAAAGAGATGATTAACAAGAAAGATAGACTTAAATTAAAATGTTTATCTCTGCGACATCGCAAATAGTCCTTACAATCAGTAGTAGTATTTACTGTAAGTACAATAT
>NW_013952565.1:1128654-1130973 GCF_001266775.1 Austrofundulus limnaeus | reverse complement strand
AATTCAAATTCAAAACTTTAAATTCAATTTCAAATTAGTGAAATTATATTTCAAACCAACGCATTTCATTTCACATTCTGCAAATACAGATTCAATCTGAGCAATTCAAATTTAGTTTCTGTTGGCACGTTTTTCCCCCATACCTATATCTAATCTCCCATTCATCTCAAAGATTTTTGACAAAATATTTGCAAATCAACTATGTGAACATCTTGACAGAAATAATCTATCTGAGGAGTTTCAGTTAGGGTTTAGAGCTCATCATAGCACAGAAACAGCACTGGTGAAAGTTACTAATGATATTCTCATGGCCTCAGACAGTGGACTTGTGTCTATACTACTGGAGCATCTTTGCAGCCTTTCACTTGCATATAGTCGGTCCATTCAAACGAATGCTGTCTTGTCAGAACCTACATACCTTCTTTTGTCCCACCAAACTGCCTCAAATCCCCGGGTCTGCAAAGCTGCCATGATGACATTTACATCATAGTTCCCATTTCCCAGCATGCTTTTTTTGTGAGGCGTCACCATAGTGCTGGGAGATAGCCTGCAACAAGTTGACAAGAGGAATCATCCTGTTAGTCTAAAACAGTGGTACCCTCAGTGGGACTAACTGAAAGTCAAATGATCACCAAAAATATAACACATTTCTAAATTATTTTCTTATAATACATTTCTTCATAATTTTAAAAAATACAGCCTCGACTTCCAAAAACTTTATGATGTGAAAATACAAATATTAAAAATAAAATGGAATAATGTACAACTGTATTGCTTATGAAAAAAATAAACCTAACTGCTGTCATCTTCTCTGGAACAAAGCTCTTTTAAAATGGACCAAGCTAAAGAGGGAAACTGCTTTGCAGTCTGACAAATTCAAATTTGGTTTTTTTATTTATTTTTTGGAAATGACAAATGCCACATCCTCTGTACTAAAGAGGAAAGGGACCATCCATCTGCCATAAGTGCACAGTTCAAATGCCTGCTTCTAATGGGAAAGGCTGGTGCAAAGCCATGGACAAATTCTACATCTTCAAAGACATCAATAAAAAAAGTACAAACAAGTTTTAGAACATCAAATGCTCTTATCTATCCAACCGTTTTCTTCTTCTTATCCGGGGTCAGGTCTCGGGGGCAGCAGCCTAAGCAGAGAGACCNAATGTTTGATAATTTGACAGTTTTAATACAGGACTGAATTAACACAGCTGTCTGACATGAGAGAGGTGGATTGTGGAACACAGTGCCAATGTAGCTACTGTACTTTGTCTCTATATTTAGCAAGTTTTCAGACACTCTAGTAACTGTTTTAAAAAAAGCAACTAGCAAAAAAATCTAGTGACTGCTTTTCTGGTGTTATTAAGACTTTTCCTGGAGAGGTGCAGGCTGGAGGAGGGGAGCTCATACAGCTTGAGCTGAAGGGAGCAGTCTAAAATGAATAAATATCCTGGGAGGTTTTGAACTGCCCACCTGTTAGTTAAAAAGAAAGTTGAACATGATGGCTTAAGCTGTGTGCTGTGGAAACACAACTACACCTGAGCAGAACTGAACAGAGTGAGAACTGACAATGGAGAGCTCCTCCTGGTCCCAAAGTACTGACAGGAGGTTCAGTCCCCATACAGCATCGCTCCCAGCTGCTGTTTAAATGAATCGAGCCGTTTCCATGCTGGAGTTCCACGATGCAATTAATATGGAACGTTTTCTATAAGTCAAATTAATCACTTGGTCTTTTTTTTGTCACTTTTATGGTGATTGCATCAACAATATTACATTACATAAACAGTAAAGGAAGTTTCACTAAAGTAAAAAACTAAAATCTGTTAATCTGTTTGATTACTCTGGCTTTTTTCAAGTACCCGGATGTGTGACACAAAATACTTAATTTTAGAACAGAATTTGAATCATACAGGGGTTAGACAATGAAAGTGAAACAGCTGGTTTTAGACCAGAACATCCTTTCAGATTTCAGTTTCAGACTCTTGCTCCACAGTTAATCCTGTTGGATGTGGTTGGTCCTTCTTGGTGGTATGCTGACATTATCCTGGATACTGTGGCTCTTGATACATCACAAAGACTTGCTGTCTTGGTCACAGATGCTCCAACAAGACGTGCACCAACAGTTTGTCCTCTTTTGAACTCTGGTGTGTCACCCATAATGTTGTTGTCATTGCAATATTTTAAGCCAAACTGTGCTCTGACCCTGCTAACTGAACCTTCACACTCTGCTCTTACTGGTGCAATGTGTAATTAATGAAGACTGACCACCAGGCTGGTCTAATTTAACCATAAAACCTCCCACACTAACTTTCATTGTCTAACCCC
>NW_013952565.1:1123302-1126264 GCF_001266775.1 Austrofundulus limnaeus | reverse complement strand
AGCATGTTGTTTTAGTATACATAACAATCAAAAAGAAAAAAAATTGTATATGTCCTCTGGACGGGTTCTTCTCTAATGAAACGTTTCGTCTCTCCTCCAAGAGACTTCTTCAGTCTGAGAGTTTCAGGCTAAATTCAGGCTTTTAAGCACTGCCTCCACTGCTTCCTGTATCAGTCACATGGAGGCAGGGCTTAAAAGCCTGAATTTAGCCTGAAACTCTCAGACTGAAGAAGTCTCTTGGAGGAGAGACGAAACGTTTCATTAGAGAAGAACCCGTCCAGAGGACCTATACAATTTTTTTCTTTTTGTTTTTAAAAAATATATATTTTTGTGTTGATAAGCCTGAGTGGTCTGTTGACTGACCTCTGTATTTGTTCAAACAAATGTTATGGGCAGGTTACAATATAAAAATGTTTGTCATAATCATGCCTTGTGATTATTTAACAGGAGTTTTCCTTTTAAACTGTAAGTGTATTTAATTTAGTTATAATATAAATACAATAAAAATTAAACAAAGATTTAGAATAATTATCATTTTGATCCATTCATTGTTATTGTCTGACTGGGCCTCGTGCCACTTTATGTTCAATAAATTGGGCCCCGAGGTCAAAAAGGTTAAGAACCCCTGGTTTACATCAAGCCTGCAAGCAGTGGAAGGTATTTTTGGTATTGGATTGATACCACCCCAACTTCTCAGCAATGTTTGTAGTTTGTAGTCTTAAACCAGCAATAGTTGGGGTCACATATCTCTGCTACTACAGGTTTAGTCAAAAGCATCTTATATCCAGCTGCTAACAGCTGCATGTTGATAAAGAGGCTTCCTCACCTTTGGTATATCTCCTGCAGGGTGTCCCGGGTGAATGCCGTCCCGTCCTGGAAGACGTTATTAAGTGCATGCAGTGCACAAAGCTCCCGCCGCTGCTTCTCATGATAAATGGCTGGAGGTGTCAGAGAACTCTGAAGAGGTGCTGGGAGGGTGAGAAAAGAAGAGGAAGAGTGGAGATCCTGCTGCCGCTGCTGAAGGTCCCTGGGATCTCTACACCTCTTCTCCTCTGCACCTACTTCTCCTCCTGCTGCTTTTTGCTTGCTGACCTTCCAGGGCATGCAGCCCAGCTCCTGCAAGCTGCCCCGGCCCTTCTCCTTCCACTCACCTGCAGGATATGGAGTACTCCCCATACCTCGCAACCAATTCCAGCTCCACTTCTACCTCCAAACTACCACCTTTAAGATGCTACATTGATATCAGAACAATCCTTCCCATGGCAAGTGCTCTCGCTGCTGTGTACACTCTCTGCACAGTAAATGAGCAAGGCCAGTTTTCTCAAAAAGAAAAAAAAATACCAGGAAAAAATTGTCGAATAAAAATTTACAGGTGCTCCAAAATATAAAAATAAAATTCTCCACAGCAATGTCATTAATCAAACTGTCGTCGCTCCCTTATTCCTTTCCACTTCCTCCATCCTCTGTTTGTGAGGCGTTAGGATGTTCAAACGATCACTGAGCCCGGAGTGCTGCAGGTCTTTCCATCACCGGACCTCTAACTCTGAAGCTTTCATTTTACAAAACTTTAATGCTGAGCAGAGGCGGACAAAAGATCAGGACCCTCCATAATTTCTTCATGATCTGAAATGGATGAAAATGTAGTCAAACAAAACTGTGTCACAGTTTCTTATTAGAACTTCTTATAACTTTTAAGTCTTAAAAGTACATCTTTAAGTTAAGGAATTAACCCCGGTTCTCTGAAACATGAGTGAGGTATCTCACTATGGGATATAGCAACTCCTGTATTGCCAGATAAGCTTAGTCGAAGAACAACAGATACGTCCCACATTTCTCCAGACATGGAGCCTACACCCAGAACTGTATGGGCCAGTGTGGGCATCTTAACATCCAGTCTATAGAACCTGGTGAAGGTGTTGCCCAGCAGTCAGCCTCACATACAGCGGTTAGACAATGAAAGTGAAACAGCTGTCATTTTAGTGTGGGAGGTTTCATGGTTAAATTAGACCAGCCTGGTGGTTAGTCTTCATTAATTACACATTGCACCAGTAAGAGCAGAGTGTGAAGGTTCAGTTAGCAGGGTAAGAACACAGTTTGGCTCAAAATATTACAATGCACACAACATTATGGGTGACATACCAGAGTTCAAGAGAACAAATTGTTGGTGCACGTCTTGCTGGAGCATCTGTGACCAAGACAGCAAGTCTTTGTGATGTTATCAAGAGCCACAGTATCCAGGATAATGTCAGCATACCACCAAGAAGGACCAACCACATCCAACAGGATTAACTGTGGAGCAACAGGAAGCTGTCTGAAAGGATGTTATGGTCTAAAACCAGCTGTTTCACTTTCATTGTCTAACCCCTGTATGTTCTCCACAGGTATACCCTGAAACAACGCCCAGGATGAGGCCAAACCATGAGTGGAACAAGACCGCAGACCTACAGGGGGTGCAAGGCCTCTGGTCTCATAATGGCTGTGTATTGGCAAGAATTTGGCGATAAAATACATATCATGACAGAGGGGACACGATACGATATATCCCGATAAATTTCGATACTGTAAGCAAGGCGATACATTGCAATTTTTTTGTCCAAAAATTCTATTAAATAAAAACCTCTTACTGGAAAAAAATGAAAAACCAAAATTCATTGTCTCAGAGAATTCTAATATTACAGACATACTTTTGATACATTTAGCTGTGTTCTGCTTTGTATGTGTTTATTTTATTTGTTTCATATTTCATCCATGTTTTCAATTATTAGACTAAATTTGCCAATAAATAGTTTGAAAATATACAGTATATTTGGCAGCTTTTAGTTTTTAATATTAATTTACTATAACAACATGATCACCCAACACTTAACAAAAGCCTTTATGTTGTCATAAAGTTCAGTAAACAGATGATATGAAGCTGCTGCACACAGAGTTTCTGGGATCAGCTGACCTGCATCCAGAACAT
>NW_013952565.1:1112392-1114134 GCF_001266775.1 Austrofundulus limnaeus | reverse complement strand
ATGTTACTATTTATATGGAAAATGAAAAGTAAAAAGATGAAGCAACTGGACTTGTGTTTTGGAAATGTAAACACACGGAGCTGCAGATTTAAACAGGTTAGTGTCTTATCGATCCTTCACCCCCTCCTCCTGATGAAAAAGTCAGATGAATGTGACATGAGCGTTCACACTGCAGTCACTTTGAAAACATCAGATATATATCTGATTTAAAACCACATACTGAAACGTCCTGGGTCGGATTTGAAAAAAATCGGATTTGTCTCGTTCAGACTGTCATAAAAAAATTGGATTTGGGTCGGATTTGCCTGCAGTGTGAACGTAGCCTAACAAATCTTTGTTTGGTAACAGACCAGTAGAAGTAATACTTAGAACAACAAAGTACAGCTATTAATGAGCATCTGGCAACCCAGTTGTTACTGTAGATCGCACAGTAAACAGCTAGTTCAACAGCTGCCTAGTGATGTTCGATACTGCTAATTTTCTTTCCGATACTGATACCAAGTAAAGGCTGGTATCGGCGATACTGATCCGATATTGATACATTGTGAAAACACACATTATGTGTCTGGTAAATCTTAAAAAGTGGTGTTTTTTAAAGAATACATGACATTTATTTAATTTAAAAGTCTTTCTAACCCTAACCCTACATTTGTTTAGCATAATTTTAAATTCTTATTCTAAAGAAATAAAAACATTTTTGAATAGTGAATAAAAGTGAGGAAAAAGTATTCTAAAAGTTGTTCCTTTGTATATTTTGTAGCATTGTTTGTGGGTTTGCACGAAGGTCCCTGTCCAGACCTAATGCTGTTTGGGGGCCATGGCATGAAAAAGTTTGGGAACCCCTCATCTAGAATCTAACTACAGACAGTCAGACGAAACAGATTTTATGTTAAAATGACCTGCCATACATATATCTATAGACTGAGTGACTGACTGAGTACATGCCACTGTGCTGATGTATTACTCAAGTGGAAGAAAAAGTAGTTCCCTCCAACTACATATGACTTAGACAAGATTTGAATAGTTTAGTTATTTTCCAGTATTTTCCTGTTAATAATATACATTATGTGAAATAACAAGTATCAAAGTATTGATATTTTGATTTTAGTATTGATTCTATAACATAAAGTTCTGGTATCGTAGTATCGATATTTCAGTATCAATCTGCACATCACTACAGTTGTAGCCATCTGTGAGTTGCTTCGGGAAGCAGGAAGAGGTGTTCTGAATAGAGATGTGACGTTCGTGAACGATCCAAATCTTTTGAACGACTCTTTACAACGAACGATGGGAGCTGAATCGCGGGCAGTAACGAGCCATTTGTAGTTTTATTCCTCATATAATCTTTATTTTTTCATACTTAAATCGTTCCTGCTTTGCTTTTCCACGTAAAACAGGCAGAGTTGTGGAGTACAGAAGCTCACGGTGAAAGGGTGAGGGGGTTCTGCTTGACAAACACATGGTTCCACCCACGTGACGGGATTACGTCATTACGTACGGCTACGCGATGACGCATTTCCCTACGCGATGACGCATTTCCCTACGCGATGACGCATTTCCCTACGCGATGACGCATTTCCCTACGCGATGACGTATTTCCCTATGTGATGACTTATTTCCCTATGTGATGACGTATTTCCCTATGTGATGACTTATTTCCCTATGTGATGACGTATTTCCATACGTGATGACGTATTTCCCTATGTGATGACTTATTTCCCTATGTGATGACGTATTTCCAT
>NW_013952565.1:1107631-1108737 GCF_001266775.1 Austrofundulus limnaeus | reverse complement strand
ATATATATATATATATCCGGAACTGACGTCACTTTTCCCCTGCAAGTCAAGACAGAGCAGTGTAATGTGTAACGTAATGTGACAGAGCTTGTGGGGGCGTGTCCCATAGTGAGATAGCAGAAGGAATGTTGAAAGAGAACTTAAGAAGACTTTTAGACCACACACACACACACACACACACACACACACACACACACACACACACACACACACACTCACACACACACAATCTTTTCTTCAGCAGATCCCACACTGAGCAGAAAGTAAACATTCACCACAGCTAGGACTGAAAGAACAGCTAGCTAACCGGGACCACAGCTAAACAACACAAACATAAGACAGTTAAAAATGTCACAACAAACAGGTCCCGCTGCTGTTTCTCTCTGTTCGGGTGCAGTCATCAGTGTTAGCAGTAATGTGCTGCTAGTACTGTAGCAGCTCTCTACGTGACAACAAACACAACGCGTCCTTTACGCTGTTTACTTTGATTTTCCCCACAAACACCACTTACCGCCCGTTTCCAGCCGGTGCTGTCCCACACAGAGGCTTATAAACACGGTCACTGTCCCTCAGAACTCTCCACCTCTTTGTCTTCAACACTTTTTCCCTCTGGTCGCTGTCTTGTTTCCCAGTCCCTGAAAGAAGTGAGCATGCGCAGTAGCGTTTTCCTGACTCCCTCAGCCTGCGTCAGAAAACGGAGGAAGCTTTATGGCAGGTCGATTTTACATATAATCAAACTGGTTTCATAAAACGTTCCTGTTATAATACCAGACGGTTGTGAGGTGATATTAAAAGCACTGTTAGAGGAATATGATATGCCTACACCTTTCATGTCAAAGTTTAAGACTAAAATCATTTTTGTTGCGAAAATATGGGAATTGTAGCCAAACCTTGAAAATAATATTTTGTACAATCTCATGCGATATAACAAGATCAGTGTTGCATAAAGTACCTCAAAGTGATACTTGAGTAAAAGTACAAGTATCTTATCATAAAAATACTTTGGTAAAAGTTAAAGTCTTCTCTAAAAATATTACTTCAGTAAAAGTACAAGTGTCTTATCATAAAAATACTTTGGTAAAAGTTAAAGTCTTCTCTAAAAATGT
>NW_013952565.1:1097019-1107020 GCF_001266775.1 Austrofundulus limnaeus | reverse complement strand
TTAAAAGGGGCATGGACATTTCTCTTTTTGTATCAAAAAAATATCGAACCGTGAGACTAAAGAATCGAACTGAATCATGAATTTTCTGTATCGTTGCAGCCCTAGTCTATCCTTACTTACATTAATAAACAACAGAAACTCAGTTGGCTAGCAAGTAGTGATGTGCAGATCGATACTGAAATATCGATACTACCGATACCAGAACTTTGTGTTCTAGAATCGATACTAAAATCAAAATATCGATACTTTGATACTTTAGTCATTTCACATAATGTTTATCATTAACAGGAAAATAGTGGAAAATAACTAAACTATTCCAATCTTGTCTTAAACATGTGGTTGGAGGGAACTACTTTTTATTCCAGCGGCAGGTTTTCAGTCAGTCACTCAGTCTCTAGAAGTATGGCAGGTCATTTTAACATAAAATCTGTTTCATCTGACTGTCTGTAATTAGATTCTAGATGAGGGGTTCCCAAACTTTTTCATGCCATGGCCCCCAAACAGCATTAGCTCCACAGGGACCTTCTTGCAAACACACAAACAATGCTACAAAATATACAAAGTAACAACTTTGAAAATATTTTTTCTCACCTTTATTCACTATTCAAAAATTATTATACTGTATTTCTTAAGATAAGAATATTAAATTGTGCTAAACAAATAAGGTTAGGGTTAGAAAGACTTTTAAATGACTTACTATGTCAGGTATTATTTATAAAGCAGTACTTTTTAAGATTTACCAGACACATTATGTGTGTTATCACAAAGTATCAGTGTCGAATCAGTATCGCAGATACCAGCCAAATTTCACTTGGTATCAGTATCGGAAAGAAAACTGGCAGTATCGAACATCACTACTAATAGGTAAGCTAGCCAGGACAAAGATTCTGCACTTTTCTCCGCTCCTTGCTTCATATGACCAATGTCACACATTCAGTAGCTAACTAACTAACTAACTAACTAACTAACTAACTAACTAACTAACAGAACATCCCTTTAAATTAAACTATTACAATTGATTTGAATTTAATATTAACACACAGACTCACAGAAACACCATGATCTTAAATGTCCTGCTTCTTTCTTTAAGTGTGGTCCAGTTTTTGAAGCAGAGAAGAGGTCATGTCAGAGAGCAGCTTCTCCCTCAGGCTGTCCTCCCTCCTCTGCAGCTCGTGGATGAAAGGTCCCCTCAGCTCCCTCATCTCCAGCACACGCTCCACACAACGCCGGCGCAGCTCCCTCTTTGCCTCCTGCGGCAGGTCTGGCCTGATGTCCACGAGCTCTGGTCTCTGTCCACACAAAGACAGAAGTCTTCTCAGAGTCCCTGTGTCCTCCTCAAGCAGCTGCTTTATAGTCTGTCCTCCAGCCAGATGGTCTGTGTGGGTCAACACTGGCAGGATGTGGTCTTTGACTTCATCACCAAACAGCTCCAGAGTGGCTCGGATTGCCTGGCAGATTTCCTGCTTGTCCTCACTGCTGGAGCCTGTGACACGGACCACCAACAGGAAGGCATGTGGACCAGGACTGGTGAACTGAAGACTCCTCAGAGCTTCCTGGACTCTGATGCGGTTCCCCAGAAGAGACCCTAAAACATCTGGGGTGTTAACCACGGTGAGTACTCTACCATCCAGGACTCTGCTCCTCTTAATGCTCCGGTTTAAAGGATCCTTGCAATCTCTTGTCTCACTTTTCTCTAAAAAAATATCTGCTAGGGAGGTCCGCCCTCCTCCACTTGGCCCCAGAAGGACCAGTCTCAGGTCTATCAAGTTGAGATCACCAGTGACAGACTGGGATTCTTCTCCTGATGACCCTACAGAGGTGAGAAGTTCTCTTTAGGAAAAATTCTCAAACATTTTGCAAAGTACAGTAAAGTACAGTAACATGCAGTAAAGTACAGTAACATGCAGTAAAGTACAGTAAAGTACAGTAACATGCAGTAAAGTACAGTAAAGTACAGCAAAGTACAGTAACATGCAGTAAAGTACAGTAAAGTACAGTAAAGTTCAGCTAAGTACAGTAACATACAGTAAAGTACAGTAAAGTACAGCAAAGTACAGTAAAGTACAGTAACATGCAGTAAAGTACAGTAAAGTACAGTAACATGCAGTAAAGTACAGTAAAGTACAGTAACATACAGTAAAGTACAGTAAAGTACAGCAAAGTAGAGTAACATGAAGTGAATTGCAGTAAAGTACAGTAACATACAGTAAAGTACAGTAAAGTACAGTAAAGTACAGTAACATGCAGTAAAGTACAGTAAAGTACAGCAAAGTACAGTAGAGTAACATGAAGTGAATCGCAGTAAAGTACATTAAAGTATGAATCTCATCCACCCCCGGCCCCCTGCCACAGAGGAGCTTTTTAACCACCTCAGTGACCTCAGCACCAGAGATTGGAGAGTCCGACAGAGGGTCCTCAGGCTCTGCTTCCTCATCAGAAGACGTGTCGGTAGGATTGAGGAGGTCTTTGAAGTATTCTGAGTTGTCAGCAGCGCACCATCCCCACTATAAACAGTGTTGGTGGTGAACCACTTTCCCCCCTGAGATGCCGGATGGTGGACCAGAATCACCTCAAAATCATTTTAGTCCATGGGCTTGGGTGGCTCACTGTGCAGTTTCAGTTTCAACTAACACTTGTTTCTAAATGTTCACCAATGGTCTAATGTGTTACTTTTAACTCCTGGCTGGTAACATGACCTGTTGCATTAATAATCAACAAAAGCACATCTAAGTGATAGACCACGTCAATATCTATCAATTAACACCAGATTTATGACATGTTATTCTGACATGGTGAATCTACATGTAAGTTTGACATCCTGGTTATTCTGAACTGTGCACAAAATGAGTAGGGCTGTGGTCAAAAACTGGACCCTGTGGAGTAGTCCCTACAACTTTTATTTTGTTAACAGACTTTTTTCTGAATAAGTGGATCCTTAGGTGCACGAAATGGCTAAATAAGATGAATGTTTAGGATCTGTGTGGTAAACTCAGATAAAAGATGAAAAAAAAATCATCTTCTGTTGGGGTTGTGACTTTTGACCCTCTGATGACATCATTGTTTGCATATTTGTTTAATGAAATGTAATTTAAATCAAAAAGCTAATCAATACGGACCTGCTGATACCCTGTTTTTAAAATTTGGTTGGTAAATAGCAGGGGTGTCAAACTCCAGTCCTTGAGAGCTGCTATCCTGCATGTTTTAGAGATTTTCCAGCTCTAACACACTTGATTCATTGATTGAATTAACTCTTCAAATTGTGCAGAAGCCTGTTAATCACCCAACCATCAAAGTCAGGTATGTTGGAGCAGGAAAACCTCTGAAACATGCAGGATAGCAGCCCTCGAAGACTGGAGTTTGACACTGGCAGTTAAGGTCCCTGTACCCCTAACTTTGATGGTCACAATGGAAAAGGGGTGTGGTCAAAAGCGGTCCCTAGGGGGCAGTGAGACCCAACTTTATTTCTGTTAACATGTTTTTTTTAAAGAGTGGACCCTAGGGTACATGAAAATACCTGAAAAGTTCAGTAGTGGGGTGTGCATGGTGACCCACCCCAATCTACAGACTAAAAAGATGAAAATTTTCATCTTCTGTTGGGGTTGTGACATTTTGACCCCCTGATAACATCATCGAGCGCATATTTGTTTAATGAAAAGTCATGTAAATCAAAGAACTAATCAATACAAATCTGCTGATACCTTGATTGTAAACTTTGGTTGGTTTATAGCGAAGTTATTGTCAGTTAAGGTCCCCGAACCCCTAATTTTGATGGTCTCAATAGAAAAGGGGTGTGTACCAAATTTTTTTCTGTTAACATGCTTTTTCTGAAAGTGAACCATAGGGTACGTGAAAACACCAGAGAAGTTCAGCTGGGGGGCAGGAGCACGGTGAGCCACCCTAGCACATGGACTATTTTCAATGGCCTCTCCAAACTCCTCCCACGCCTGAGTTTTTGCCTCAGCGACCACCTGAGCTACAATCCGCTTGGACTGACGATACCTATCGGCTGCTTCTGGAGTCCCACAGGCCAAAACGACCTGATAGGACTCCTTCTTCAGCCTGAAAGCATCCCTCACCCCCGGTGTCCACCAGCAGGTTCGAGGGTTGCCACCACGACAGGCACCGACAACCTTACGGCCACAGCTCAGGGAAGCCACCTCGACAATGGAGGTATGGAACATGGCCCACTGGGACTCAATGTCCCCCACCTCCCCCGGAACGTGTTCGAAGTTTGTACGGAGGTGTGAGTTGAAGCTCCGTCTGACGGGAGACTCTGACAGACGTTCCCAGCAGACCCTCACAACACGTTTGGGTCTGCCAGGTCTGACCACCATCCTCCCCCACCACCAGAGCCAACTCACCACCAGGTAGTGGTCAGTTGACAGCTCCGCCCCTCTCTTCACCCGAGTGCCCGAGCACAGAAGTCCAATAACAAAATACCGCTCGGGTTCAGATCGGGGGGGGGGGGCTTCCTCCCAACCACGCCTCTCCAGGTCTCACTGTCATTACCCACGTGAGTGTTGAAGTCCCCCAGCAGAACGAGGGAGTCCCCGTTAGGAGCGCTCTCCAGCACCCCCTCCAAAGACTCCAGAAAGTGTGGGTAAACTGAACTATTGTTAGGCTCATAGGCACAAACAACATTCAAGATTCATCCCCCCACCCAAAGGCGGAGGGAGGCTACCTTCTCGTTCACTGGGGTGAACCCCAACGTATGTGGACTCTTTATTGGAAGAGTGGACAATAAGTATGCCCACTCTTGCTCGGCGCCTCTCAGCATGGGCAACTCCAGAGTGGAAGAGTGTCCAACTCCTCTGCAGGAGACTGGTTCCAGAGCCAGAGCGGTGCGTTGAGGTGAGTCCAACTATACCTAGTCGTAACCTCTCAACCTCACACACCAGCTCAGGCTCCTTCTCCACCAGAGAGGTGACATTCCACCTCCCTAGAGCCAGCTTCTGTAGCCGAGGATCAGACCGCCAAGGTCTTTGCCTTCGACCACTGCCCAGCACACAATGCACCTGACCTACAGCCCCTCCCACAGGTGGTGAGCCCATGGGAAGGGGGATCCACATCTCCTCTTCAGGCTGTGTCAGGCTCCATGGGTGAAAGCCTAAACACCAAGCGCTCGCCAACATACTCCACCTCCAGGCCTATTAACCTTTATATCATCATCAGTCACATGACCTTCTAACATGTAAAGTTGATTTTATTCCCACCACTCTGTCTGGGTGTTAGGATGGTTTTTGGTCAGCGTATTTAGTTTTAAAAGCTATTAGATAATGTTTATTTTAAAACTAAAGAAACAGTGAAATGACCTGTGATGATTCTGATGATTGGAAGCATCCACTTCAGCCTGGAGGAAAAGGCTGAGGAGGTAAGAGGTTAGAAATTAACAGGATTAAACTGTAATCAAAGGCTTTATTATTCAGATGTAACACTGACATAGCTGTTGTAATGTAATGTGTAAATGTGTTCAGAATTGGAAGTAAGAAAAAGTTTGCAGAAAATCAACTTGATTCTCTCCTTTAAAAAAGCTCCGTTCAGTCGACTCCACGCTTTCTGCCAGTCAGAGCCTGTGTGTTTGAGGCCTTGGCTCTTATCAGTAACAAAACAACTACAACCCTCTAAGCAGGAGCATCTGTTGCCGACTGAACTAAAAAGAGAAGATGAAACTTCCCTTCAAAAGTCTTCCACATATCTAAACCCAAACTTCCTGGTCACACCCTGGGGGCAGTACCATTGCATCAGACAATGCAATCTTAAACAATCTTTGTTGATGTTACAGAGTGGGACACATTGATAGAGACTGGATGAATCCCATGACTGTAATTTGACCACAAATTGTTGAATATAACAATGGATCTAAAATTCAGTTAATCAGACACAAAATTTCCTTCACGGTTTTTATTTATTAGACTTTAATAAAAAAATTTCCAATAAAGAGTAAACATTTAACAGAGAGAAAAGTAGCACTTACCGACCATAAACCGCCAAATCCAAGAAAGACACTTAAACAGCCTCCGAATTACTGAGGTACAGGTGGAAAAGTCAGCATTAGCAATGGGCATTTTAAGCAAACATAAAAATAAAATTAGTCAGTAATTCAATAATATTATTATTATTTTTTCAAATAATCCACCTCTCCACCCTCACCCCCATTCTGCTCCCCCTGGTCCCATCTGCCTACCGCCCATCTGTTATTCAGCTATTTAATAAAGAACAAGTGTTAAATACAAACTGTTAACTGTTGAAAACATGGTATTTACATGTATACCAGGTGTGTATACATACAGTATATACTGGGAGGGAACTAGAGAGGATTAGTTAGCATCGGAGCCACTACAAAGGAAGAATGTGCCCAACGATGAACGATGAGTGAATGTCTCAGGCAGCAGTAAAAACCCAATGTGGAAGGAACAAGATGACTCTGGATGGCGAGTAAATACGTCATATATGTACCATATATGATGTTTTCACTTAACAAAAACATGGTTCCACCCACGTACGTTACGTGATGACATATTTCCCTACGTGATGACGTAACGTGTTCAAAATTGAACGGCTCTTTTGAATGGTTCTATGAAATAAACAGCTCCCCAAGACCGAGATCCCTTCAAAGAGCCATATATCCCATCTCTAATGCTCAATAATATTTAGTGGAAAATAAACACAAGTGCAAGTTTGTCTCTGTTTACCAGAAAAAAATTACAGTATTAAAGAGACATGTGAGCACTTTACTGCTGACTAGTGGAAAAATCGTTTCCTTTCACAGAGTAACACATTTTGTCGCGGTATGGGGAGGTGATTTGTTGATACACACTTTTGAGACATGGTGTTTAAAATAAAGAAAGTTGATTGCTAGTTCTGGTGCTTCTTGGTCATTTTCTTATGTATATGGCTGGGCTTCGGTAAGAAAACATGCAGAAATGTTAGCAATTTTAAACAGTTTATTGTAAAATTGAAGTGATGCATTCTGGGTAGGCTACAGGAACAAGAACAGGGATCCGTTCATTTCAAAATAAGAGCGTGAATTTAAACTGCTCCATGTTTCTTTATTTATTATTTATTGCTGCGGTGTCCCTCGGAGAGAGGAGGTACAAACTGCACAGCTGAGCATGGTTCTGCAGATCAGAACCGCAGAAAGACTGTCACCCACCCAATTGCTTCCTGCCACGCAAAGAATTGTGGGACTATTAAATGAAAACCGTCCCACAGAAGGACAGTCAGCGAGGGTACTAAACTCTGTGAACACAATGCTGCCTGAGGGGTCGCTGTTTCCACACAGTGGTGCTCTACTGTGTGGAAACAGACAGCTTTCCTCTCCAATGTTAAAGTAAAATGATGATAAAACTTTAATGAATTATGTGGCTACAAGACATAATGGATACACGGCTCTTTATAATTTCTTTAGATAAACTTAATGATCGAATTCGAAACATTATTTGTGATTAACACTACACAATTCTAAATGTAGAAAGCACAAATCCGCACCTCATTTGAAGAAATTAGTAAAACCTCTAAAGTACAAAGGAGAAATTCAGGTCTGCAATTACCGTTTTTGCGCTTTAGGGAACTAGTGCCCACCACTGCCAACAACAAACTCCTGATATTCAGATAGTGTTTGTTTTTATGTGTCATGCCTACAGACTAGATCGGTGTGGGGGGAGGGGTACTGTAGGGATCTATGTCTGGTGTTCTGTCTCCCTCTTGTGTTCACTGTGTTTTCATTTCTCATCTTGCCTCAGTCTGTTTATCTGTCGTCTTAACCATTCTCACCTGTCAGTCTAATCAGTTCTCCCCCAGGTGTTGTTCATTTTTTCTTTCATTCAGTTTGTATTTAACCAATCACTTGTCACCATGACCTCACAATCGTGTTTCCATCCAGTTGTAGAGTGAATTTTTAACCGAACTTTTCAAAATTTGCAAAAGATTAAATAAATAAAAATTCAAATCTAGACTATTTCCATCTAGTTTCCCTCTTGACTGTTTGATGCGAATAAACGAGGCTACGCAANGCGTGATTACGTCAGACGAGGCTACGCAACGCGTGATTACGTCAGACGAGGCTACGCAATGCATGATTACATCAGACGAGGCTACGCAACACGTGAGTACGTCACACATCAGCGACAAGCTCTGCAGTAGTAAACAGGAAGTGAAACTTGCTAACTAGCAGAGGCTAATCATCTTGGGACAATGGAGTGATTTTTTTCGTGAATGCCTTGCTATTGGTCAAGTTGTAATTATTCTATCTATTCATCTAGTACATGCTATGTTTAACGCTGCCAGGGGACGTAGGGAAATAAACGCAATGTTAAACTACGCAGTGGAAAGGCACGTGCAACTACGTCGGGACGAGGCAGGCAAGCGGAAACAGCTGAACGTCACGTGAGGTAAATGTTCGGTACGTCAGAATTTATTCAGCAAACGTGTTTCCATCTCCTGTTTTATGCATTAACTACTTTGTGAATCATCCAAAACCACCTCAAGCGAGCGTAAAAACTTTTTAGCGAATTGAGGATTTTTTTTTTTTGAATTTTGTTGTTTCCATCCGACTTTTTTCACATTTTTAATGCGACACTTCTAAATGCGTATCAAAAAGCCTTGATGGAAACATGGTTACTGGCTCATTGTATGGTTCTCACCATCAGTTTTGGTCCTCCTGTGTCTCCCTGTGCTCTTTGTTTTCTGTTGTTTCCAGAAGGGTGTGAGCGGAGCAAGTGCTGCACTGAAAACAGCACCACAACCGCTAAACAACCGTTAGCAAATAGCTTGATGCATCACTACCAGGAAAAACAAACTGCTGCAATCATTAAAATTATTCTGTTAATCCTTTGATAACGTCAATTTTAACTAGGGTTTGACTATTTAAAAACTGTTGCTCCTCCCTGGTCGGCATGTCATTTGACTTGACTGATTTTTGTTTGAATAATTCATACCATGGAGTGTTCCCACGAGGTGGCTCACCCAGCCCCAGAGAGCTGACAGACCTGTGGCAGAAACAACAAAACATCTTTTCTGATTTATTCTAATACTGCAGCAAGTACTTCTTATTACTCTGATGTCAGCAGGACAATTAGGTCACATCCACCTGAACAAACTCACCAGTTATAGAGCAGAAGAGACGAATTGGCCACCGGATCAGAGCTGGCAGAGCTAAAAGAAATCAGACCAAATGAAATGTACAAACAGTAGTTCCTCCACAGAAACACAATGTCAGGCTGTTAGGCTTTTAAAAGTTGTATTTTCTAATTCATTAACAATCATGATGTTGGAAAAGAAAGGAAAGAAATTTTGCGTCCGTCAGAGACACTTCAGTTCAAATCTATTGACTTCATTAGTTCAGTCATTACATTTTTAAACTATTTGTTGAATCAATAAAAAGTTTAAATTTATTTAAATGTCCAAAATTATTTCTTTGTTTAAATTAGGCTTGAATAAATTCAGCATAGAAATATTTTTAAAATTCCTACGAAAACCTGATTTTTATCCCTGTTGTTCCTGTAAAGTGGAGGGTTAACAGAAAGTTGCTGAGTGCTTCTGTGTGATATACAGTGGGGTGTGACACTTAGGGCAGCCTTGTTAATTTTCCTGATTTACCTTTAGAAATCATTAACTGTTTGGATACAAAAACAGTAAAATATACCATATAGGGGACAAACTGAGTGATATTTGAGAAGTGAAATTAAGTTTATGTGATTTACAGAAAGTGTGCAATAATTGGTTAAACAAAATTAGGCGGGTGCATAAATTTGGGAACCATAAAAAAAACTTACCTCAATATTTAGTAGCTCCTCCTATCGCAGAAATAACAGCCTCTAAACACTTCCTACAGCTTCTAATGAGAGTCTGGATTGTCTTCTTTACAAAACATCTCTGGTTCATTCAGGTTTGATGGTTTCTGAGCATGGACAGCTCTCTTTAAAGGGCCAATATTATGTGTTCCTCAGGCATATATATTTAAATACTATACTACAATAAAGTATCTATGTCACCTTTAGCTG
>NW_013952565.1:1088318-1089532 GCF_001266775.1 Austrofundulus limnaeus | reverse complement strand
TATCTGCTCCTTTTTAAACAAGAAAAAATACATATAAAATAAAATACATTCAAACACAATAATCTTTAAATAACAGAACTAACCAAAACCAACTCCGTATCAAGACAACCAGTCCTATAAGAATATATTAAACCATTTCATATTTTTTAATAAATAAATTTTTACTTTTTCTTAAACAAAAACATTGAGGAAGCATTTTTACAATCGTTATCCAACACATGCCACAGTTTTACTCCTTGAACAGACGTACATCGTTCCTTTAAGTTTAATCGAATTATTGGCTTCACAAACATCTCTAATCCTTTTCATTTATAATTACGTACTGACTCGCTTGATAAAAAATGATTGAATATTTTGAGGTAAAGCGTTTGAATGAGCCCTATACTGTAAATAACCTGCAAAATTCCATAGTCAACCAGTTCATAAAATTTATTAACTTTAATTGATGAAATAATACGTTAGATGGATGAGTGTGATGTTTTCTTGTGATGATTCTTATGGCTCTTTTCTGGAAAATAAAAATATAATTTGTAGCCGTTCTACATGCCTTCCCCCAAACCTCAACACAATAAGTCAAATGAGGAACAATTATAGCGTTATACAATATAAGCAGTGCTTTTCGTTAAACAATTCTCTTGCCTTGTATAGTACAGCAATAGATTTTTCTATTTTAGTTTTCAGATAATTAAGGTGAGATTTCCAGGTCAGGTTTTCATCAATAGTTACACCCAAAACTTTCACTTCACTCACTCTACAAATTACATTACAATCCACTTTAAATGATGCATCAACTATAATTTTTCTATTACTAAATATCATATAATTTGTTGTCTCCAAATTTAGTGATAATTTATTACCCGTAAGTCCAAATCAAGTCTGTATTTTTACAAACTTAGTTTCCATCATTTCCAGCATAAGATCTAAATTTTTTCCCTGACAAAAAATGTTGTGTCATCTGCAAACAAAACACATTTAAACAACTCAGACACATTCACCAAATCATTTATGTATTTGGGCACCATAAAAAACCTTAACTCAGTATTTACTAGTTCCTCCTTCCACAGAAATAACAGCCTCTAAACACTTCCTACAGCTTCTAATGAGAGTCTGGATTGTGGTTAAAGGTATTTTAAACCATTCTTCTTTACAAAACATCTCTAGTTCATTCAGGTTTGATGGTTTCTGAGCATGGACAGCTCTCTTTAAGTGACACC
>NW_013952565.1:1084496-1088295 GCF_001266775.1 Austrofundulus limnaeus | reverse complement strand
ATTTACCTATAGTTTTCTCAAGATAATGAGTTAATTTACAGATGGATTTATCAAGATGAGTTAATTTACCTATAGTTTTCTCAAGATAATGAGTTAATTTACAGATGGATTTATCAAGATGAGTTAATTTACCTATAGTTTTCTCAAGATAATGAGTTAATTTACAGATGGATTTATCAAGATGAGTTAATTTACCTATAGTTTTCTCAAGATAATGAGTTAATTTACAGATGGGTTTCTTGAGATGAGTTAATTTCCTGATGATTTCTCAAGATAACGAGTCAATATACAGACGGTTTTCTCCAGATAACAAATTAATTTCCCAATAATTTTCTCCAGATAGTTATTTTCTTGATAACTAGTTAATTTCCTGATGGTTTTCTCCAGATAAGTTAATTTCCTGATGGTTTTCTCCAGATAAGTTAATTTCCTGATGGTTTTCTTGTTATCTGTAATTTCCCCATGTTTTTTTTTTTAGATGAACCATTTTACCGATGTCTTTTTGAGATAACTAGTTAATTTCTTGATGGTTTTCTCCAGATAACAAATGAATTTCCCAATGGTTTTTTCGAGATAATGAGGTATTTTACCAATGTTTTCTTGAAAGAACTTGTTAATTTTTTGATTTCTTAAAATAAGAAGTTAGGTAAGTAAGTAGTTTATTTATATAGCATCTCTCATAAATCACAATAAAAGCAAGAAACAATTAAATAAATTTCAAATCCTCACAAAAGCATTACATTCATACAAAAGTACAAGTAAAAAAAGAAAGAAAAAATTAACTAAAAGCTGTTTGTAAGATAAAGCCTTAAGATGTTTTTTAAAAGCATCACTAATCAAGGCTGTACAGATTGGGGCAGCAGTGCTTTCCAGAGTCTGGGTGTAACTGTTGGAAAGACCCATCCCTCAGGAGCTACCACCTACAACCTGACCTGATGACCTCAAACTGCAGGATGGTGTGTGAAGTGGATCAGAGTTAATTCCCAGATAGTTTTCCTCTTGTGCATCATTCAGTAATCATGGAGACGGCTTGGTCCCCTATAAAGTTTATTAAATCAGCAGGATCACTGAAGTGTAACTGTATGTGGAGCTGCAGATATGAAAGTTATCTGTACAAGACAAACTGTAATTTCAGCCTGTGATCACTGCGTCGGTTCTCCATGATCTGACATTTTCAGCTTGACTTTGTTCTCAAGGTTTTAAGAACAGAAATTGATCATGACGATCATCCAAGAAATCATTATCATCTCATCTCCAGAAAAAGATTGTTATCTCATGATGATGACATAACTTGTTGTCTAGAGAAAACCATGTCTGCTCTCAGCTTTCTGTCCACTAAACTTCACAGAAACTGAATGTGTGTTGTGTGACTGACTCTGTGAGAATCTGTAGAGAAGATATCCAACCACAGCAAACGCTCCCATCTGCACGTTACTGCCACTCATCCAACCTGAAGGAACAGATTCACAGACAGCCTTTATCTCAAACATTAAATACTCAGACATCTTGTTAGTACAGTGTTTGTTTGTTGGAACGTAATGATTCACCTGTCACTGCAGCTTTATTCTGACAGGAACTTTAAATCCTATAAGAGTTATTTTGTTGTAGTGACGTGTCGTTCAAAAGCAACAGCTTTAAGAGCTGCTTTGTAGTGAGTCAGAAGAGTCGACTCCCATCAAGTGACAACCAGCTCCAGAAATTTCCTTTTCTTGTTACCAATCACATGAGGATATAGGACATGGGTGGGCAAACCTAGTCCTTGAGGACCATTATCCTGCATGCTTCACTTGTTTCTCTGCTCCACCCACCTGATCTGAATGAATGAATGATTAATCAGCTTCTGCAGAACTTGAAGAAGTAATTCAGTCAGGATAGCAGCCTTTGAGGACCAGAACTCCCCACCCCTGATGTAGGATCAAACTGTTATATGAAAACAGGGACGTGACAATCAGGTGGATTTCTGTTCATCCCCTCAAGGCCCAGCATGTTGGAGCTGCAAATATGACCAGCTGAAATACCAGGCTACAGAAGAGTGGTGGGCAGCACTAATCTAAATATTAGTTGCACTAACTCAAAGATTTAGGTCCCCTAACGCTAAACCACTAACGCACTGAAAAGTTTAGCAAAAGCTAATTCTAAAGCACTAATATCATGGGTTACACAGTCAAAAATTACCACCTATATTTTTGTTTTATTTAGCCTTTTATAAGAAAAAAAGAACAGATTTATTTTTCAAAGTCAGTTTTTCACCATGATTCATACATTTATAAATGTCATAGTTTATAAACTAAATATTTAACTTACAAATTAAATATTTAGTGAACAAGCTAAATATCTAACTTGTGACTTAAATATTTAGTTTTGAGCAAAATATTTAGCTTGAAACTTAAAAATTTAGATAGCCACCTAAATATTTAACTTTTTAGCTAGCTACCTAAATATTTAAGTTGCAAGCTAAATATTTAATTTAAATGTTTAGGTAGCTAGCTAAATATTTAAGTTTCAAGCTAAATATTTAGCTTGGAACTTAAATATTTAGCTTAAATATTTAAGTCACAAGTTAAATACGGTAGTTTTCCTCACCTGCAGCAGCATCGCCTGTGTTCTGGTCACACTGACACTCCATTTCTCAGCAGTCAACACGGTCTACCTGCATTCAAATAACAAACAGGCCACACTTCTGCTCAGGAGGCATCAATCTGCTAAAAGGTTCTCCGTATGTTCAATCAGAACAACTGAAAGAAGAAAACAGTCCTGCAGTGTAAAATCTGAAGTGTACTTTAGCCCTTACCGCAAGTAAAATGTTTGTTTCACTCCCTGCTGTTTGTTTGTGCCGCTGGGACACGTGGTCAAAGTTTTCTTCCTGCTTTTGACTGTAGTGACACGAAGTAAAGGTATGTAGGTTAACGCCCAAAACGACACACCTTCCTACCATCTGCAAGCAGAACTGGAAATGCTTCTTATCATGTGCTACTTTACAAAGACAGATCAGACCCACTCTTACAACAAAAGGTTTTATTTCATATGCATCAGTTCAGAACATGTAGCTGAATTTTACAAACATGTCTCCAACAGGAGCTTTAAAGGGTCGGTACTTTTTGTAGAGTAAAACTACACAGATATAACAACTTTAAGAGTTGTGAATTAAACATTGTATATCAAAGTGAAATGAGCAGAATCTGATTAAAGCTGTAGCTCATCATAATCCATAATAAGACCTGAACACCTTTGTGTCCTGCAGACCAACTGAACCCACCAGAACCTGGTCTGTGAAAAGAACTCGACTCTGAACCCTGAGTCCTCATGAACCTAACTTGTCAGTCAGAGCATCTATTAGCTCCTGCTTCTTTGTTCCGGTGGTCCGAATCCCAAACTGCCTACAGGCCTCCTTCAGCAGAGGAACCGTCAGCTTTCCCAGAGTGCCGTTCTGCAGGTGGGCTCGCAGTTCAACCTCCGTCAGCTCCACTTTGGGTTTTTTCTCAGTACCCCCTCCAACATCAGCTGAATGGACAAACAACAGATAAATGAACGATATTACACAAAAGTTTTCCATCACCACTTTGTATTCTCTTGTTTTTGTTGCTTTACAACCTGGAACTAAAACAGATGTTAAAGTCCAACACCCACCATGTTTTCAAATTACATATCCATCAAAATCTAACAGAGACATAAAAACTCTGGTATGTTTCACTGACTCGTCCTCAAGGCAGACAGATTTACAGTGGTTTGCAAAAGTATTCATACCCCTTGAACTTTTCCATATTTTGTCACATTACAACCACAAACATAAATATATTTC
>NW_013952565.1:1080785-1082877 GCF_001266775.1 Austrofundulus limnaeus | reverse complement strand
TGTGTGTGTGTGTGTGTGTGTGTGTGTGTGTGTGTGTGTAACGCTACAACACTAAGCAGAGACTCGTCTGTTTTTATTCTGGAGCAAAGTGTTCACCTGAGTTAATATTTTGGAAGAGCAGCAGCTCCACAGAACAACTCAGCCTGAGTGCACCTCACTCCTGTAACAGCGCTGTTGAAGAGAGGAGTTTGGTCAGCTGAACAAAGTTGGACATATCTGTTAGATAACGACGCTCTGAACACACAAACTTATAGTGTGTCAGATTTTAGATACCAACGTCTCTGGTAGCTCAGAGAGAAGTGTGGAGGACGGGGTTTGCTCACTCAGGACAGGAGCTGCAGGCTGACAGGTGTTTGATTTGTTGAAAGCAGCGTCTGTTTAAACCTGTATCAGACTGAGCGGCTTTAACGAGACCGCAACTGAAAACTAGCAGGTTTCTCTACTGACATCAGCAAAATGACGTTGGTCATGAAATTAGCATATCATGATATAATTTATTTTCCCGGGCAAGTTATTTTTTACCGGTATTATCGTGAATGAACAAAGTTCATTTTCTGACCTCAGAGAGGGAACTGAGACCAGATTCAGTTCAAGTCCAAAGAGAGACTTTCAAGAATCAAGAAATATTGATCATCACAGATAAAATGGTGAATGAGATCAGAGGCTTCTGGAACAAGAAAAAAGTCAAAGTTCTGAGTTTTGCTGATAAAGTGTCTGACCTCGCAGAGAAGATTCTGGAAATCACAGCTGAGTATCCAGCTCTGAAGACGCTCATCATTCATACAGGAAGTGATGAAGTTACGAACCAACAGTCAGACATTTTGAAAGAGGATTTCATCCAGTTGTTGAATGCAATTCAGAATCTAACATGGGGATTTTCATCAGTGGCCCTACACCTAAGGCAAGAGGTGGTGATAAAAAATGTAGTTGACTGTTTGCTCTTAATCACTTTTTGAAAGCGTTCTGTGCTGACCACTCGGTGGGATTCATGGATGTCAGCCTTTTCTGGGACAGAAAAAGTCTGTTCAGTTCAATGAATGTTAGAACCAGTCTTGTATTTTTTATATTTGGGGTTAAAGGTTAAACAGAGTTTGTGTCTTATCATGAGACCTTTCTGTCTTCATAACAAAGTTAGTTACGTTCTAATGTCTAACAAGATCCCATCTCCAGGGGTGTACCAGGAAATCAGACATACATTAAAACCTTCATTCATCATTATATAAGAGGTTTTTTGTTAGTTATTGAGTTTGCAGTCTTACAGTAGCTATTAGAGGACTGATTTGCTTTCCTGATAATTCCAAGGACTTCTGACTGCTGCTGAAGCCTGACTGTGTAAACTCCAGTGGAACTGATTGGAGTCAGAGATGAGAATAATGTTTTAGAAGAGAATCAACTGGTTTTCTGCTACATTATTCAGACTTCCATTTATTGATTAGGAATTTCCCTCAACCCTTACTGCTTCTCCCCTCGTTCTCGCTACTGTATGAATACAAAGTAACCAGTAACTACACTGAACTACTGAAAACCCAGAATCTCACCCGTTTTGCGTTTAGGAGCCGTTTTGGTCTCTGGGTTGTAATCAGCAGGGTAAACCATATCTTTGAAGTCTTGGACCAAAGGACCGAGACGGTGGTCAATCTGCTCCACCTTTGGCACTGAGACAAAGAAAAGAACAGAAATGTAAAGTAAGAGTGAACAGAAGATTTGAACACAAACTGTAGGAGCCAAAAAGATAACAGGATCTGTTTTCATCTTACTAATAAGATCCTCAATGTCCTCTGGAGCCTTCATGTCCAAAGCCAAGGCCTCCAGGTTCCTGTAATGCTGCTGGAGAACTGGGTTCTCAAAAGCATCACTCCTGTATTACATTAAACACAAGAGAAGCAAAGGATACTGCATGTTTATCTCAAAAAACTCTTTAAGAAGTCTTCAGTGAATCCAAAATGCTGCTGCTAGAGTTTTAATGAGAGTTGGAAGGAGAGATCATATTTCTNCAATTTTAGCTTCTCTCCACTGGCTCCGTTTCAAATTCAGAATAGAATTTAAAATATTACTCCTAACATACAAAGCTCTTAACAACCAAGCTCCATCA
>NW_013952565.1:1076276-1077915 GCF_001266775.1 Austrofundulus limnaeus | reverse complement strand
TCTACTTTTAAGATTAGACTGAAGACTTTCCTTTTTGATAAATCCTACAGTTAGACTTAGGTTTCCTCAGTTATTTCTTAGTTATAAAAGTTTAGAATTCTGGAGGACAAACTGACATTTCCTCTTTCTGCTGCTGTCTTTACTCGTTCTACTCTTTAAGTTAGTATTTATCATTATTTCTATCATTAGCATTTTCTTTGTCTTTCTTCCCAGAGAAATGACACCTGGACCAGTCATTTTATGTTTGTTTCTTTCCTGTCCTCTGTGACCCCAGCTACTCAAGGAAATGGTCGCCCATCCTGGGTCTGGTTCCGGTTCTGCCGGAGGTTTCTTTTTGTGGAAAGGGAGTTTTTCCTTTCCAACGGCTTCTTTAGATCAATATCTTTTACTAGTTGGGATTTTATAACTGCGGCTTCGTGCTGCAGGAGGGAAGGTTCTGATTGTTGTCTGTGCTTATGCACCAAACATCAATTCAGATTACCCGGCCTTTTTGGAGCCCTTGGATGGTGTCCTGGAAGGGGTGCTATCTGGAGACTCCCTCGTTCAGCTGGGTGACTTCAATGCCCATGTAGGCAATGACGGAGTTATCTGGAAGGGGTTGAATGGTCTGAATGATCTGAACCTGAACAGTGTTCTGTTATTGGACTTCTGTACTAAGCATGGGTTGTCCATAACGAACACCATGTTTGAGTATAGGGTGGTTCATAAGTGTACTTGGCACCAAGCCATCTTAGGTCAAAGATCGATGATCACTTTTGTAATAGAGTCATTGGACCTGAAGCTCTATGTCTTGGACACTTTGGTGAAGAGAGGGGCAGAGCTGTCAACTGATCACCACCTGGTGGTGAGTTGGATCCGGTGGCAGGGGAGGCTGCCCGACAGACCTGGTAAACCCAAACGTATAGTGAGGGTGAAGTGGGAACATTTGGCAGAGCCCCCTTGTCTGTTCGATCTTCAACTCCCACCTCCAGGGAGTTTTTTTTACATTTCCCAGGGGAGCTCAGGGACATGGAATCCAAAAGGGTCATGTTCAGGGCCTCCATTGCAAATGCAGCTTCCAGGCCTTAAGGTCATTGGTGCCTGTTGTGACGGCAACCAAAGGACCTGCTGGTGGACACCAGTGGTGATGGAGGCCATCAGGCTGAAGGAAGAGGCCTTCCGGACTTGGCTTTCCCGTAAGACTCCTGAAGCAGCCGACAGGTACAGGGTGGCAAAGACGGTTGCAGCTTCCGTGGTTGCAGATGCAAAAACTTGGGCGTGGGAGGAATTCGGAGAGGCCATAGAGAAGGATTTTCGATTGACCTTGAGGAGGTTCTGGCAAACATTTCAACGACTCAGAAAAGCAAAGCGTTCCCTGTCCCAGGCTGTATTTGGTTTGGGTGGTGATAGGTATTTTTCTAAAATACATACAAAAACAGGGGAGCAAATGAGACAATCAAACCATGGTTTAGAATCAAAGGTGAGGAGAACGCTGGACAGGGAGTCTCTCGTACAACCCAAATCCACCGTTCTGAGGGACTCCCTGTAGTTCAACCTCTTTTATTTATTATTCACGCCCCTGATTACATTGGCCATGAGACTGTAGAGGTAACCCTGGTGAAAAAAAACTTTTCTATTGTTTATTTTCCTTGTCTTTGAT
>NW_013952565.1:1070787-1075904 GCF_001266775.1 Austrofundulus limnaeus | reverse complement strand
CTCTCAAGATAAGGAAGTTGACCCAAGCTCTCACTGCCAAGTATATTGAAATGATGAAAATAAACACCACCTCAACTTTGTTCTATCAGGTGGGGAGCTGCTGACCAGGACTGAGGATATCGTTGGGCAGTGGAAGGAACACTTTGAGGATCTCCTGAATCCATCCTTCATGTCCACCTTTGATGAGTCAGAGTCTGAAGACTCGGGGGAAGATGAGTCCATTACCATGGCAGAGGTCACCAAGGTAGTCAAAAAGCTCCTTGGTGGCAGGGCGCCAGGGGTGGAGGAGATTCGCCCTGAGATGCTGAAGGTTCTGGATGTTGTGGGGTTGTCATGGTTGACACATCTCTTCAACATTGCATGGAGGACTGGGACAACTCCTGTAGAGTGGCAGACCAGGGTGGTGGTTCCCATTTTTAAAAAAGGGACCGGAGAGTGTGTTCTAACTATTGTGGAATCACACTTCTTGCCCTCCCTGGGGAAGTTTACTCCAGGGTGTTGGAAGGGAGGCTATAATAAATTGTTGAACCTCGGATTCAGGAGAAGCAGTGTAGCTTTTGTCCTGGGCATGAAACAGGGGACCAGGTCTTTATCTTTGCAGAGTTGTTAAGGGGGTCGTGGGAGTTTGCTTCTCCGGTCTACATGTGTTTTGTGGACTTGGAGAAGACTTATGACCGTGTTCCTCTAGGTATTCTGTGCGGGGTGCTGCGGGAGTGTGTGGTGTCTGGGTTGCTACTAAGAGCGAACCAGTCCCTATATAACCAAAGCAGGAGCTGTGTTCGCATTCTTGGCACAAAGTCGAGCTTGTTCTCAGTGCAGGTTGGACTCCGCCAGGGCTGTCCCTTCATTCGTGTTTGTAGTGTTTGTGGACAGGATCTCAAGGTGCAGTCGTGGAGAGGAGGGTGTCTGGATTGAGGACCACAGGGTCTCATCTCTGTTGTATGCAGATGATGGTTCTGTTGGCGTCTTCAGTCCAAGACCTTTAGTGTGCACTGGGGCGGTTCTCAGCCGAGTGTGAAGTGGCTGGGATGAAAGTAAGTTCCTCTAAGTCTGAGCCCGTGGTTCTTTACTGGAAAAGGGTGGAATGCCCCCTCCGGGTCAGGGGAGAGTCTCTGCCTCAAGTGAAGGAGTTTAAGTATCTGGTTGTCTTGTTCATGAGTGATGGTAGGATGGAGTGGGAGATGGATCGACAGATTGGGGCCTTGTCCTCAGTAATGAGGGCGTTGCTTCAGTCAGTCGTGGTGAAGAAAGAGCTGAGTCGAAAGGCAAAGCTCTGGATTTACTGGTCTGTCTTCGTTCCAACCCTCACCTATGGTCATGAGGCGTGGATCATGACTGAAAGAATGAAATCCCACATACAAGTGGCCAAAACAAGCTTCCTTCGTAGGGTGGCCAGGCTCAGCCTTAGAGATAGGGTGAGGAGCTCCATCATCCAGAGAGAGCTCGGAGTAGAGCCGCTGCTCCTCCACATCAAAAGGAGTCAGTTGAGGTGGTTCAAGCATCTGATTAGGATGCCTACTGGACACCTCCCTTTAGAGGTGTTCCGGGCATGTCCCACTGGTAGAAGGCCCAAGGGAAGACCTAGGACACGCTGGAGAGATTATGTATCCCCTCTGGCCTGGGAACGCCTCAGGGTCCCCCAGGACGAGCTGGAAAGTGCAGCTGGGGAGAGGGATGTCTGGGTTTCTCTCCTGGACCTGTTGCGTCCGCGACCCGACTACGGATAAGCGGAAGAAGATGGAGATGAGACGGAGAGATTTTATAATTTATGTGAATGTTTTTTTACAGTGTCCTGAGGTGCTTTCTGGCACTACATGAATAAAATTAATAGAAAGTTGTGATTTTAGTGTCTAAACTCAGCTTGGATCTTTGAACATCTGTTCCTTTCTGATTCTACATAAACGTTTTTATACAAAAAGTGAAACTACATTTCATCCGTCACATCAAGCACTTGATAAACATCTTAGTTTTCTATAGAAACATCTTTTAGGTTCCTCTACCTGTATTTGAAGCGGAGCTTGTAGACAATCTCCTTCATCTTGTCCACCTGCATCTGTGAGGCCGGAGGACATCGAGGAGGATCCAGTGTCCGTATGTCATCCGCATACGGCAGGTAGATAACATTAAAACCTTGCAAAGACAGAAATAATCAGATCAATATAATCATCTGGCTGCAGTACTATGGAGATATAACAATGATAAATCATTAATCCCACAGTATGAAAGACATAAAACAAAAACTGTTCAGTGACAATCGGTCGAGGCAGATGACCTCCTGTCCTGAGCTTAGTTCTGGTTCTGCTGGAGGTTTCTTCCAGTTAAAGGGCCAATATTATGTGTTTCTCTGGCATATAGTTCAATTCTATTCAATTCTGGAGGCAGCTTTGCCAGAGTGGTTAGCGGGAGTCGTCCTGGAACCTAAAGACAAAGCTAACATGTACAAATCAATCTATGGAGACTAATCAGTGCCAATCACATTCATACACTGATGGGACACACATCAGAGGCAGTAGGGGTGAAGTTGCTTGCCCAAGGACACAACAACTGAGAAAGCTGAAATAGGGGATCGAACAGCCGACCTCTAAATTAACTCAAACACCATCTGGAATAATGTTAGGCTGAGAAATGCATCACAATGTTAGTTAAAAGAAGCCTAAAATAATCAAGCTGTTTGATAAGTTTGTGATTGTTTAGCACGCACAAAGTAAACTTGTTCCGATGTTAGTAGTGGATTACCTGGTGGAGTAATCTGTCCTGTCCCTTCATCAACCTCCTCCAGCTGAGGCACCAAGGCAACAAATCGAGGTGGAAAGTTTCGGCGGGGGATGCAACGGCAGAGCGCAAAAATGTTTCTCTCACTACACTTCTTCAACAATGCTGAAAACAGACATGCGCTTCCTGAGGAGAAAAGTCACAGGAAAGGTTTGATTTAATAGAAAGGTTTGGTGAACTCAAGACAAACACTGCTTCATACAGACATCATTTTATAATTTATATCTTCATTTGAAATATATAAACATAGAGTGGTTGTTTATCCTTTAAGTAACTCAAACACATTTCTACCTTTCACTTCCTGCTCCTCAGGATAGATGAAGACAGAGGGTCGGATATGATGATGCAGTTTGAGCTTCTCCATTGGTTTGAATCCAATCAGAAACAACTTGGGGTCATCAAATTTCTTGATGGAGTCCACCTCGTCTCTCTCCATCACTATTTGTTTCTTGCCATACACCTAAAACACACTAAGTTTTAGATGTGCAACTTAGATCTTGACAGATACCACTTTGTACCACTTTCCAATTAAAACAATACCTGTGCCTTCTTTATCTCACTGGGCAGTAACAAACTGCCAGTCTGAGTGTGGAAGGTACGAGTTTTACTGCGAACTGATTCATTGGTCTCTCTGTAAAGTCTGACTGGAGCTGGTTTCCGAGCTTGTACTGCTGTTGCATAAAGTCCCACAGCGATATTTAGGCCCTCGCCAAGACACAAGCTCAACCTGAACGCAGCAGAGAAATATGCAAAGTGAGTAAAGTAGGTGTGAGGGTAAAAACACTTGCAACTAAAACAGGAAACCGCAAATGTAACAACTACTGAGATTATTTGATCTCAACCTGGCCATGGCTCTCTTTGTCTGCTCCTTAGCCCGGACCCTTTTCTGCAGGTCCTCCAGTTTGTTACACGGCTCCAGCTGCAGTCCCAGCTCACTCTCATCCTCAGGTGGACTTACAATGTCACGAAAGAAGAGGGAGACATCAAAGCCACCGTCTTTCATCAGGTGCATTAAATCAATAACAACACCTAGAAAAAAATCATAGGTAATGTATAATTTACCAGGCAGGTCAATTGAGAAGCAGGTCTATTATAATCATGGCCTGGCCAAGAGGTAGCAACACAGGCAGACAGAAAACAACAATGACAAAAGCATAGAAACACAGATAACTAAACATTAACATTTTTACAACATATTGCAAATTCAGAACTGAGCATTGAGAACGTCGTCCAGGAGGCATCCTAACCAGATGCTCAAACCACCTCATTTGGCTCCTCTCAATGTGAAAATGACTCAAAAATGATCTAAAGCGAAGGCATCACTTTAAGCCAGGGGTGCTCAAACTTTTTTGAACCAAGAGCTACTTTTGAAGTCGGCAGTTTCGTCCAGTCTCATTATCACAAAAACATTATTTTTCATCTCCCTACTCCTCACTTCTTTAAAGTAAATAAAACAGAACGTAATGTGTTGCTTAAGTTTTATTTAATTTAAAGTATTTAAAACAAAATTACGTACTTAATCATCAACTTATCTACAAAAAAATAAAAAGATAAAATCTTTATTTAACTCCTGACAAAGAAACAGAAAATTGGTAGTCGAACAAAAAGGATCAATTTTTTTAACCTCCTTCATTAGTACTCAGTGTAACGTGTGAGCTATGAGGGCTGGAAACCTGCACACTGAGAACCACAGAGTCAAATAACTTCGGAGCACAGGAACTCGTCTCCATTTATTCAAAGAACTCTCCTCTCTTCTCTCCATACAGGGGAGGAAAAACAAAACACAGATCTGTTCTCAGTAGTCTATATAAGTAGCCCAGGCCTCCCTTGAAAAAGAGATCTGAGATCTCAGTGGGACTTGCCTGGGTAAAGAACGGTAAATATGTAGCGTGAATGAAACAAACACATTCACATGCATGATGTCATATATGTACTAATCTGTCCAGGAAATTGTACTGTCGATGCTTTACAAATATAGAAATGATCCACAGAGACAGCTGCGTTTCCATTGACCATAAAAATGCGCAAAATAGAATTTCAAAAATAAATTTGCTCAATGGAAACACGTCAATTTCAAAATATTTATGTTTTTCAACAAAATGTTTTTGCGCTAGGATGAGGTGTTTTTTCAGCCGTATCGAAATTGGTGTTTTTCGCAAAACTGCAATGCAAACAGTTTTTCCACATCACAGGAGTCACGTGATCAACAACCGGCTGTTTCTACTGGTGAAAAAGACGACGAAGAAGATAACAGGAAGTAGAAGTAGTGAAATCAACGAAGTTGTAAAAGAAAGTAGTAAACTCAGCGACTACAATTTCCCAAAAACACAGCATACGTAGCCGCT
>NW_013952565.1:1066493-1067757 GCF_001266775.1 Austrofundulus limnaeus | reverse complement strand
AATTAGCACAGAAACAGTACTATATAACATTTTAGACACATTCTAGACAGTTTATCAGCTAAAAAAAGTTAATTTTGGGGTAAGTTACTCTTTAATAGAATATCGACAAAGTTTTGCGCATATTTGTAATGGAAACACAGCTGGTTCTGAGTAGAAGCTGTTTTAGGTGGAGGTAATGAACATACATGAGGCTGCTGGACTCTTAGGTCAGATAAGACAACATCTGTTCCAAACTTCATCAAGATCTGATCATGTTCAGGATGTACAGGCTGGAAATAACTATTTTCAGTCGTGTTTTGATTCTTTTGCTTACTGCTAGGTGGCAGTTGTATAGAAACACATAATGACGTCATGAAAGGATAGCCCTTCATCAGACCTAAACAAACAAGTGGTAGGTCAGCTTACATCTATGTTCCTATCAAGGCTGCTAGATGCAGCAGTTCCTGTGCTAAAGCTGACCAAAATCCCTGGGAAAAATAAAATAAAATAAAATAAAATAAAATAAATAAACAGTACAAAAACAATATGATCCTCACTTCCCGTAACGTGGGACATAACATTTTAAAAACAGCACTAAACGGACATGTCAGTGAGTCAGACTCACCCGTCTCCTTCAGGTCAYTGGCCTTGGTACGAGCCTGTCTGTCCTTTGCATTGTCGCCTTCGTGTGGTTTATCCCTACAGGTGAAAATCATGAGCCTCTTGTGTGAAAGGCGAAGCTTGATGTCACTGTAGAGGTTGGCRCAGCACCAAAGGGCATCACCTAATGATGTCTCCCCACTACCAAACATCTGGGCTGCCAGCTTGGAACCTCTCTCCCCCCGCAGAGCGTCCACTTCCTGAACTCTCTTTGCACCTGCACAAAATACAAAAACACATTCACTCATCATCAGCAGTTAATCCAACTCAAACAGAAAACACTAAATGGGTCTAAATTGCAACAACTGACTGAGTCAACACTGAAGCTGTTGTCTTGTTCATAGATTCTTCTGTACATTTTTTCTCATCCAAGTACTTCTGCATACATTGGGGCAGAAGTACATTATATTATATTATATAAATATATATATTAGTGCTGAGCATGTTAACACATTATTATCATGTTAACACAGCCAACGTTTAACAGCAATACTTTTTTAATGCACATTAATGCAGTTATTTGTTTCTTTATATTTCTCTGTTTGATCTCTGTTCACTGGGCTGGCTAACACACACACACACACACACACACACACACACACACACACACACACACACACACACA
>NW_013952565.1:1063343-1065423 GCF_001266775.1 Austrofundulus limnaeus | reverse complement strand
TTTTTTTTTTTTTTGTTTGTTTTAAAACTTTTCCCAATGTCAGGCTGGAAAAACATTAGGTTATCTGTAGCTAAGCACTGCAACGCTAAATTGTCATGAAGGAAATTTTGTAAATGATCAACTGAATGTTAGATCCAGTATTGTATTTTTATATTTTCTGATCATTGCAGCCTTAGGTTTAAAGCAGAGAATCAGAGTTGGTGTGGTGGGAGCACCACTTTGAGGGCCTCAAAAAAATAAAAGTTTTAACTTTGGGCCACAGAGGGCCGTGGGACCACATTGATCTGTGGGACCACATTGATTTTGAATAATGTGCAATACACTTTGTCACCACTAGTAGCAGTAGTGCGCCACTCAGATGTTTAACAACTTTTTTAATATGAAGAAGTACCTTAGAAACCTGCTGAGAATGGAAACATATTTTAAACTAAAAGTAGAAGGCAAAACTTAAGGTAACCCATCAAAAAATGCCAAAGTTTGTCACTAATATGAAGAGCAGCCTCTGGTTCTACTATGTAATATTTTTAAAGTTCATAACATTATCAAATACAGTTGCAGATACAAATATATTTTAATTAGCACTATATCAAATTAATTTTTGTAGTTTATTTTTAAACTTTTTGTCAAAAAGCTGTTGTTACCGTTATTGTTTGTCACTAATATGAAGAGCAGCTTCTGGTCCTACAATGCAAAAGTTTAAAAAGGCTTTATTTTCATTTGCACTTTATCAAATTTATTTTTAGTTTTTTTTATTTCGAACATTTACATTAAATATTTTTAATGTATTTATTTTATGATCACAATTTTATTTATTGAATTGTATATTTTTGTTGTTTATGTTAAAAAAAATTATTTGTGTTGAAAAGCCTGAGTGGTCTGTTGACTGATCTTTGTATTTGTTCAAATAATTGTTATGGGCAGGTTACAATATAAAAAAATATCACACTCATGTCTTGTGATTATTTGACAGGAGTTTTACTTTTAAACTGTAAGTGTATTTAATTTAGTTATTAACGCAAATACAATATAAATTAAACCAAGATTTAGAATAATTATATTTTAAACCAAGATTTTTAATAATTATCATTTTGATCCGTATGGTCATGTCTGACTGGGCCTCGTGTCACTTTATGTTGAACAAATTGGGCCCCGAGGTCAAAAAGGTTAAAAACCCCTGGTTTATGTGATCCCTCTCTAGAATCAACAGAAGCTGGTTACGTTCTGACGTCTGATGTAAAAGTTACCACTTTCAGGGGTGTAACCAGTGTAGGGTTGGGCATAATCGTATTGTGTGCAATTAATCGTCAGAAAAACATCAATCAATTATTTTTTTGGCACTTGACGATTAATACGATTAATGCCAGCAGGGAGACTGACTGGAGATTACTCCAGTCAGTCCGCTCGGTGCTCCTCTCTATCTCAAATATGACGAACATTAAAAAAATGTTCTGTAATTTTTTTATTTATCAACACAATTTCAAATATGATATATAGCCTGAAGACTGCGATTTTGACACAATTTGGAACAGATTTTTATGAAGAGCAAATATTTCCCACTAAATTGGTCATGTGACTAGGATATTAAGGGTGCCCAAGGACTCCAGGGGATTAATCATCAAAATAATCGTTATCGGTTAAATACCACAATTAATCACGATGAAGTTATTTTTTTGCCAATATTGCCCAAACCTAAACCAGTGTAGGGGTCACCTCAAGAGGAATAATCAAGAAAACTCTTGGATCTCAGGCCTCCAGCGGGCCTTTAAAGAGACAAAACTCTGTTCCACTTTAAAATGAATTTGGTCCATAACAGGTCATCTTAGCTGTTAAAGAGACATTCCTTAAGTTTAGATTAGAATAGAATAGAACAGAATGCCTTTGTTGTCATTAAACACGTGCATAACGAGATTAGAGCCACTCCCACAGTAGTGCAAATACACATTAAAAGTAAAAGAGAAAAACAATTAAAAAATTTTAAAAAACACATAAAGCACAATGGGCCTCATGCAAGAACATGTTCGTATTTTTATCCTAAATTTCTCTTACTTTTGTTCGTACAAAGGGTTCGTACGAACATGTC
>NW_013952565.1:1057180-1063165 GCF_001266775.1 Austrofundulus limnaeus | reverse complement strand
CCTGGGAACGTCTCGGTGTCCCCCAGGACGAGCTGGAAAGTGTCTCTGGGGAGAGCGGGGTCTTTCTCCTGCTGCCCCCCCAGCTGTCAGTCTGTGATTTTGACACAATTTGGAACAGATTTTATGAAAAGAAAATCTTTCCCACTAAATTGGTCATGTGACTAGGACATAAAGGTGTACAGGGACTCCGGGGGGTTAATCTTCAAATTAATCGTTATCGGCTAAATACCACAATTAATCGTGATTAATTTTTTTGCCAATATTGCCCAACCCTAGTTTAAATATTTCACATTTTGTATATTGAGGTATATGGATTGTGCTGGTATTGCAGGTGATCATTACAAAATGAAGTGGCCTGTGTCCCACAGATGTATTTATTTCACAGTAGGTGAGTTCCTCATTGATTGTGAATCAAGAGTCAGTGCATGTGAGAGTTCAGTAAGGTGATGGCTTTCAGGAAAAAGCTGTTCTTGAATCTGTTCTTGTTCTGATGCACCTGCAGCTCTTTCCTGAGGGCAACAAGTCAAACAGTTCAGAGCCTGAGTGGGAGCTGTCCTTGGTGATCTGCTCAGCTCTACTGAGGCAGCGATGAGTAAATGTCCGAGATGGAGGGGAGAGGGCAGGAACCTCTCCCTGTTCATCAGGGTGCAGCTGCCGTACCATACTGTCATGTTAGCAGGCTCTCTATTGATGATCTGTAGAAGGTCAAGTCGGAGTTCAGGTTGTGCTTCCTAAGGACTCTCAGGAAGTGTAGCCTCTGCTGAGCCTTCTTGATGACCGCTGTGGTATTTTCAGTCCAGGTGAGGTTGGCGTTGATATGGACGCCCAGAAACAGGAAAGTATGGACCCTCTCTCTACACACACACCGTTGATGTAGAGGGGGGTCAGATTGCTGCTGACTTTCCTGAAGTCAACAATGACCTTCTTGGTTTTTTTGGTGTTTAGGGTCAGGTTATTCCTTGAACAACAGGATGTCAGCTCCAGGATCTCCTGTCTGTATGCTGCCTCATTTCCCTCAGATATGAGTCCAACCTCTGTGGTGTCATCAGCAAACTTGACAATGAGTTTGTTGTTGTGTGCCGGGCTGCGGTCGTGGGTGTACAGACAGTACAGCAGGGGGCTCAGTACGCAGCCCTGTGGGAAGCCATCATCTGCTTTTTGCATGATGTGGTCCTATTGGCTTCATCAGATCCTGATCTCCAGTTCTCACAGGGTGTCTGGGCTCTCCCTTAGAGACAGGCTGAGAAGCTCAGTCATCCAGGAGGGACTCAGAGTAGAGCCGCTGCTCCTCCACGTCCAGAGGAGCCAGTTGAGGTGGTTCATCTGGTTAGGATGCCTCCTGGAGGGAAGTCTGGGTGCCTCTGCTTAGGCTGCTGCCCCAGTGACCCGACCCCGGATAAGCAGAAGAAAATGGACGGATGGACTTGGTTAGGCATAAATACAGTTACAAAAATGAATGGAAGTCAACTCAAAGGCCTCAGTTTGATGAAGTACAAGGATGTGTGTGTGTGTGTGTGTGTGTGTGTGTGTGTGTGTGTGTGTGTGTGTGTGTGTGTGTGTGTGTGTGTGTGTGTGTGTGTGTGTGTGTGGTTGGCATAATACAATAGAAAGAAAAGAACATTTGTAACAAAATACTTATATAATAAAACATTTTCTGATTAACAAAAACGCCCCCAACTATTCTCATTATTCCCCTTGCATTGACGACTTTGCTCATGCATTTTTTGAGCTGTTTTCATAATATAATTAAATAAAACATGACAAAGACGTACACAGCTGAATCAATTTGATCTAAACATGAATTTCATCATACAAGTTCTGGTTTGTTTGTTTGTTTGAAGGAAGAAACATCTCACCAGGTTCATCAAGGTCGTGGTACACATAGACATGTTTGAAAGAGTTCCTGGGGTTCTTGCTCTGTTCTGTGCCAAAAAACACCAAAGCGATGAGGTCCCTGTGACTACTGATGATTTTACTGGTGTAAACACTGCGTACAACCTGCAACAACACAAACATTTATTATAACTGACAATGTGAGAATAAACTTTAGACTAACAGCGACTTTCAAAGCCTTTCAAGATATGAATTTCCAATTGTTGTGAGCTGGTACACCCACAGAAAGCAGAAAAAGACATATAATGACACATTATGAGCCGGTTTCGCAGACAAGACTTAAGGCCAGTACCAGACTGAAAATACTTTTTGAATTGGTTTAAGTCCTTTGCACAGTCTGGTCTTAAAATAGTTATAGACTTAGTCTGTTTAGTCATGTTTTTGTTCTGTGGGAGGAAGCTGGAGTACCCGGAGAGAACCCACGCATGTATGGAGAGAACATGCAAACTCTACCCAGAAAGGTCCCCGGGCTGGGATTTGAACCGGCGACCTTCTTGCTGAGAGGCATCAGCTCTACCAACTGACCCACCGTGCCGCCACATCTAAATAAATCATCATCATCAAATCATTAATTGTCCCCTTGGGTAAAACTTACCTGCAGCAGGTGGAAAGAAAATAGAAACACAAACACAGAAACAATCACACAACATTATTAAAACAGTAAAACTTCTATAAAATATCAGTACATTATCAATAAAACAGGCTGAATGACAAAATAAAACGATTACATTTAGAATTTGGCGGCACGGTGGCTCAGTTGGTAGAGCTGATGCCTCTCAGCAAGAAGGTCACCGGTTCAAATCCCGGGCCGGGGACCTTTCTGGGTAGAGTTTGCATGTTCTCTCTGTGCATGCGTGGGTTCTCTCCGGGTACTCCGGCTTCCTCCCACAGACCAAAAACATGACTGTTAGGTTAATTGATAACTCTAAATTGTCCCTAGGTGTGAGTGAGAGCATGAATGGTTGTTTGTCTTGTTTGTCTCTATGTGTGGCCCTGTGATGGACTTGCGACCTGTCCAGGGTGTACCCCGCCCCTCGCACTGTGACTGCTGGATATGGGCACCAGTGACCCACGCGACCCTGAAAAGGAAGAAGCGTGTACAGAAAATGGATGGATGTATGGATACATTTAGAATTTATCTGAATAAAGGTCCGGCCAATGAATTTTCCATTTGTTAGTTCTTGATTTGGGCTGCCTGAGAACCACTATACACTACAGTATGGAAGTGAAGATGTAACAATATCGTAATTAAAATGGATTAATAGAAATACTGTTTCATTTTCAACATGTACCTGAATTTTTTTGACTCATAAGTAAAATTATAAATAAATAATCCAAACTGTATGTTCATTTTCTTCTCCAAGACCGCTCAAAGTGTAAATTAATTAAAATGTTAAATACAACAAACATTGACAATTAATTTTCAAAACATGTCCTGGTAAAAAGTGACCAAAATTCTTTTAGACAAGTCAAAGTCAAAACTGCATTTTTTAATGCATAAATATAATTAGAAATCAATCATCCAAACTTTGCTTCCATTTTCATCTTCAAGACTGCTCAAAGTGTAAATTAATTAAAATGTTCAATAAAACAAACTTTGACATTTAATTTTCAAAACATGTCCTGGTAAAAAGTGACCAAAATTCATTTTGAAAAGTCAAATCGGAAAATTATAATGCATTAGCAGAAATGCTTTTTCATTTCAAAGTCAAAACTGCATTTTTTGACTCATAAATAAAATTAGAAATCAGTCATTCAAACTTTGCTTCCATTTTCATCTTCAACACTGCTCAAAGTGTGACACAACTACAAAGAAAACAAAGAAGAAATTGCTTTTTCGTTTTCACACCCCGCCCCGCAAAACATGTAACAAAATTAAAATGACTTCTCAATCATAGAGGTACATAAAACACTAGTGAAGTCTCTGGTGCCCCCACACGGTGGCAGTGGGGATGACTTATTTAGCCTTTAAATAAAAGGTCTATATTCACAACCCCGGAGCAGGGGAGTGACGTCAYGGCCACGGGCAAGGCGCTGTGTACTTTCTTCCCCGCAGGAGACGAGGGCGTGAGGATTATATTTACAGACTGATGGAAAACATCTCCAAATCTGTACCAGAGCTGCTAAGAGGATCTGCAGCTGCAACAAAATCAAACGCATCAGCTTTGAACTCGCTTCTTGTCTCCACTCCCTCCACACCAGCAACGCCGCCTCAGCTCCAGAGTGTCGTAACCCTCGAGGTAAGATTTCAAGCTAGCAAGCTAAGCTGACACGCAAGTAGTTTAGTTTTTATTGTTGTAAACATGTAAGTTGTATATCAGATTTAACATACGCCACAGCAGAAGACACATTTTGTGCGACCTGTCCTTGGTGGTGATAAAATGCACCTGCTCTCACACTATGACTTGTTTCCTCTCATTATATTATGTTACGTTACAATTATTATCATCCAAAATGCACAGAGTCCGTGTTTGTGGTTGCGCTGTGTTTTAGCCAGAGCGATTCATAAGTGTCGCATTCACGACGATCTCTTATTTTAAGATGCCCTGATATCTTAAAATAAGATTACGTAATAGTAGTACATCGTATTTTATATATATTATACAGTATTTCTAAAAGCACCTCGCAGCATTTCCTCCGTAACACTGTGTTCACGAGCAGAACAAAGCTGCGACAGATCAGCTGACTGGTTTTAAAGAGAGGGGCAGTTTGACCGCAGCTGCTGCTCATGTCCACCTGTACACCTGTACACCTGTACACATGTCCACATGTACACCTGGACACCTGTCCACCTGTACACCTGTACACATGTCCACATGTACACCTGGACACCTGTCCACCTGTACACCTGTACACATGTCCACATGTACACCTGGACACCTGTCCACCTGTACACCTGTACACATGTCCACATGTACACCTGGACACCTGTCCACCTGTACACCTGTACACATGTCCACATGTACACCTGGACACCTGTCCACCTGTACACATGCAACGTGGGTCAGACCTGCCCGGGACTTCATACATGTCAACCCTTCAGGTGGTTACTTGTTTAATGAGCATCAAATATCTGTCATTTGCGCAAAAAATCAGTATTAATCACGCGGATGGAGTGCACCGCAGCGAGTGAGGAGGAGGAGGAGGGGGGGGGGGGGTCTCTTAAACACATGTCTACATTTGACTTATTTTTTTTTCTAAAATCACAGTTCTCTGAGTCAGCTTCAGGTGCCTGTAGTTAATCATTATATCTTATAAATATAACCAGGTGTTTAAATTACACAATTTTACTGGAGAAACTTGTCTGTTTGGTTAAAAAAACAGTAAAATTATTATTTTTTTCTGTGCAGAGAACTTCCTCTGCCATAATTTTTTCAAATAAATATATCAAAGCCCCTCAATTGAAAACACTAAAATGACAGACTTCTGTTATTAACTTAAAGCTGCTCTTTTTCCATTTTGAACCCTTTGCACAAGTTATTTTTGTTCAGACGAGCTCAGATTGTACAGATTTAAAGACAAGAGTGAACGCTGAGAGAAGCAGCATAAAGACAGCTGATTTTAGAGCAAATAATTGTTTCATTATAGCTGTTTGATTAATTACATTCATGTATTAACTACAAGAGCTGTCGGTCTGAGGGACATGTTAGTCTAAAAGACATTTAACAGGGCTCTAGAGTGCGACCAGATTTCCTGAAAGTGCGACTAAAAAAAATGTCCGGTCGCACTGGTGCGACCAATCGTTCGAGGGGGAGGGGGTGTGGTCGCCCACTGAAAAAGTTTCCATGTTCCATAAAAATAATCCAGCAGTATCAATGGTCGCCCACTGACAGTCTCATCTCTCCTAATAACACAGCGCTCTGCTCCAGACCTCCCACACACACGTTTGTTGTTCTATCCTCATGGGGACTTTGCATTGGCTTCCATTCATTTCCTGTCAATTCTACAGCCAACCAGAACCTTCCAGGTAGACTACACACCTGACCCAAACCCTAACCTCACCTGGCTGTGTGTACCGCGGAAATGGTCAGTAATTGTACCCATCATGAAGCAAAAATCTGTACACACACACACACACACACACACACACAC
>NW_013952565.1:1055499-1056737 GCF_001266775.1 Austrofundulus limnaeus | reverse complement strand
GGCTTTGTTCTGCTCGTGAACACAGTGTTACGGGGGAAATGCTGCGAGGTGCTTTTAGAAATAATATATATATATATAAAATACCACGTAATCACATAATGTTATTTTCAGATATCAGGGCATCTTAAAATAAGATAGATCGTGAATGCAACAATTATGAATCGCTCTCGCTAAAACACAGCGCAACCATAAACACGGACTCTGTGCATTTTGGAGGTTAATAATTGTAACGTAACGTAATATAATGAGAGGAAACAAGTTATTGTGTGAGAGCAGGTGCATTTTATCACCACCAAGGACAGGTCGCACAAAATGTGTCTTCTGCTGTGGCGTATGTTAAATCTGAAATACAACTTACATGTTTACAACAATAAAGAWGCAGCAGAACTTACAGTCCTCAACAACTTTTTATTTTAACACCATGAGTCAAAAGTCTGTGTGCACCACTGCAGGGTCACAGGAGAGCAGCCTCTTCATCACAGAGCCAACCCACCCCAACATGGACCGTTTACACCTCTGCCCTCCAGAGCTACAGGACTGTGACATGCAGGACCTCCAGATACAAGAACTCATTTTCTCCAAGTGTCACCAGACTTTTAAACAGCTGAACGTGACAATCTTATGACTATTATTATTATTACACATGTGCACATTTCAGACTGTTACCTGTTGCACATTTGTACATTCCAGTTTAAAACCAGATTGTACAGTTCCCTTCTTGTTGTCTTTATTATATTGTTCCCTTCTGATGTTATTATCCTTAGTTTAGTCTCTTCTTTTTATCTAATTGTTTCGTTTCTTTTGTTAATATAGTTATCTCTTGGCATTCAAAATGGACGACAAAGTAAGAATTTCATTGCTCAGGGAAAACATGTTTTCATCTGTGCATGTGACAATAAACACTTTGAATCCTGTAGTTTACTGCTAAAGGTTGTATCAGTGAGTGGATGGGTGAATGACGACACAGAAGGTTAGGGTTAACCTCAGTGTTAAAAAAACGTCTAATATGAGATTCATTTTGCATGATACTATACACACGTGCAGTAAGACACTTACCATGTATACTAAAATGTAAAATACACTTGCTGTGTATGTTGTACTGCAACATGAACCTGCAGCGTAAATATGTATTGTGTAATATCTATATTCATTATTGTCTGACACGTTATCTTCTTCTGTCTTTTAACCATCACATTAAAAATGTTAAATGGACTAATTTCTTGTTATTATTATTATTA
>NW_013952565.1:1051216-1052926 GCF_001266775.1 Austrofundulus limnaeus | reverse complement strand
CACTTTGAGCAGTCTTGGAGAAGAAAATGAACATACAGTTTGGATTATGTATTTATAATTTTACTTATGAGTCAAAAAAATCAGGTACATGTTGAAAATGAAACAGCATTTCTATTAATCCATTTTAATTAGGATTATGGAACACAATCGCTTCCATAGTTTACCTCTCTTAGCATTCAGTGTGCAGAGACTGTTGAGACTTTTAAATCTCTGCTTAAAACTAATTTTTACTCCCTGGCTTTCATTCTGGTAGAGTTTGAGATTCTTTTAAATATGTTTTTAATGTTTTTTTCCTGTATTTTAAATTGATCTTATTGTTTACATTTATGTGTTGCTCTGTTTTATTCATTTGGCTGAATTATGAAGCACTTTGGTCAACTTATGTTGTTTTTATGAGCTGTATAAATAAATTGACATTGACATATTAGTAGACATTTTTCTTCTTTCTGCTGCCTTTTATTTTATTTACATATATTTTTTTCTTCTGTTGTGCATAGCTTATTTTGTTTTTTGATAAAAGGAATACATTTTTAAAGTAAACATATAATGTAATAATTAACCTTATAGCTGCAACAATTTGTTGCTATTAAAACAACAAATTGTTTTCATACTGTATTAAATACTGTACAGCATATATTAGAAAGCTCACTTGTAGCCATCTCCATATTGAATTAAATATGTGCATTTATTGTTTTAGGTTTGTGACACCATCTTGAGCCATTCACAAGCATCTGATCAGTGCTTCAGGGTTGCAGGCAGGCAGGTTCCTGCAGGATCACAGATAATTTTCTGAAGCAACTCTGAAGACCATGGAGGCTCACCTAGTGCTGAACAGGACTAAGAAGTCTGATGTAGTTCAGGAGCTGCAGTGGTGATGTGTCTCTGTACCAGCTGCTCTTCATGGAGAACAATCTGCAGGACACCTTCAGAGACTGTGACTCTGATGGAGATTCTCATCACATCTCCTCTGACCACAGCTGAATCTGAGAGGAGCTTCAACACTGAAGAGAATCCAGACTTTCCTCAGGTACAACATCACACCTCACTGCACTGACCATGCTCTATAAGAATCTGGTTAAAACATCCCTGACTTTAATCACAGCCATGAAGAAATTTGCTTCTCAATAACAGAAAAGCAAAATTTATGTACAGAAAATAACATAATGCATGACATTGTAATGCTGTTTTATTATTTTCATTTGTTTAATAAATACACTGGCGTGATACAACTTGGTACATTTGGTTGCTTTATGAGATACGTCTATTTTGGAGTTGTAGCCCCTCGTGGAGAAAAATACACCAGCTGCCACTGGTCCAGATACCCCTTTTTCAGATAAATTGGGGGTCTGGGGTGGTGGGGGGGCACTGATGGTGGGCCTGATGGATAGAGCTTCATCAAAGCTACACAAAAAAAGAAATCTGAAGCTCCTATGTTGAACAGTTTCTAAGTTATAAGCATTTTTGCATGTCCAGATACTCCTTTTTCATACAGCGGGTAAAATAAGTATTGAACACGTCACCATTTTTCTCAGTAAATATATTACTAGAGGTGTTAATGACATGAAATTTTCACCAGATGTTGGTAACAATCCAAGTGATCCACACATACAAAGAAATCAAACCACAAATGTCCAGGGGTCGGATTTATAAAACTGGCGTATGCACAATTTGAGCCCAGAAACGTGCGTACGCCACTTTTTACACCAAGGT
>NW_013952565.1:1044232-1050470 GCF_001266775.1 Austrofundulus limnaeus | reverse complement strand
ACACACACACACACACACACACACACACACACACACACACACACACAAACCACCCAAATGGAGGAAGCGCCTATTAAGTGATTATTTTCACACACACCATTAAACATACTCATTGCGAGCAAAGACATAGACAAAAGCCCAGATGAAAACATACATGAGCAGAGACACCTAAACGCGTGCACACATTGGACTTAAAGTAATTACTTGCACACATCATTAGACACAGACGCAGATGAAGTGAAGTGTGTTTATGGTTTGTGTATCTTGTCTGTGGACTACTGTAGCCGTCTTTATTCTATGGTGCAACGTTATCTACTATAACAAATGGACAAACTTCCACCATCTTATAAAACAAATTGTAGCTCTTCAGTAGTAATTCAAAGTTTGTAAACTTCATTTTATTTTTCTACATATATTTATTTGAAGACATCACCAGAGATTCCCTCAAGTTGTAAAAATATAAAGAAAACCCAATGAAACAATTGGGGCAAAATATTAGACATGATACTGAGAGTCCAATTTAGGACATACTTTAATTCTACAGATCATTTTCCTTATACAAATGTCCTGTTCAGAGTTAAAGTGACCCTGAGTGTTTCTCAGCTGTCAACAGGTGAGGCTGCTCTAAGCCTGAGTACCCAGAAAAAGCTCAGGGAAAACATGCAAATCCAGAAGGGCCTGCAGAAAGACCACTATGACCAATATGAAGACCATCTTTCTGTGATGCAACAGTGCTACATCACCAGGCAGTCCAAGTTCAATACAAATGAATTCAACTCAGTTTAGTTGTATTTATTTAATGACAGTTTGTTAAAGGTTGACCAAATAAAAAAAAAATGAAAATCAAATGCTGTAGATTCCTGTTTTAAAGTTTTGATTGTGTCTGATTGGAATACAAAAGCTGTGCTTCTCACTCTTTTTTCCTTTAGTTTGGATTACCCAAACCAAGGCATTTCAGAACTTCATTCACAGGTTCTCAATAAAATCGGATTATACAAACTAAGAATATGGATAGCACCATTAATCTGTGATCAAAATAATCTGCTGCACATACCCATTCTACCCTCCAACTTGATGTGGGTCTTCACCAGGGGCCTCATGTTTCAGAAGTGCGTACTCTTCACCAGGTTCCAAGTACACGTTGGGATGTACTGTATCAAAAGGATTGTTGCGTGAAAGTGTGCGTAAACATATGCACACATTTTTCCTGCTGTGAAAATGTGCAGACAATCACACAAACTTTTTTTATTTGACAGATTCAAACCCCAAAGTAGTGAATCTGACCTAAATACACAGAAATATGACTCCGTTCGGTTTACTGGAAGGACCATCTGAACACAATGTATTTTTTTTTTGTTTTTTTTTTTGGTTTAAACTTGAATGATGAAACTGAACTGCATTTAACCTCAGTAAAGAAACAGAATACACTTAAAAGTGATCAAAACAACCTCAATCTGATGTAAGCTGTAAAGTTTCTTATATTTTTGTCACCTGTAGATGTAAACACATCAGTTACTGTGCACCTGCAAGAAGCACAGGCAGCTGAAGAGAATAAAATGTGTGTGAATTGTCTAAAAGGAACTTTCATACTTACTGAGAAGAAACTGGTGTCAGATCAACAAATGAATTTAGAACAACTGACCTGTGAAGATTCCTCAGGTCGACAAGGTGCAGACAATATACACTGCACAAAAAATAAAGGGAACACTTAAACAACACACGCTAAGTCCAAGTAAATCAAACTTTTGTGAAGCCCAATCAACTCTGTACAGAACAAAGTACTCAATGCGAATATTTCATTGATTAAGATCGGGAGTTAGCGTGCGTTGTTTAAGTGTTCCCTTTATTTTTTTGAGCAGTGTATATGTTCATAAAAACTACGTAAAAATGCATGTTTTTATGGAACAATGTCAGCTGTTCTGCTGGATGGCATCAACAGAAAAAAGAATTGGGATTGCACCAATCAAATTCCAATCAGGTATTTTAATGTCGTTTCTTAGGCGAGCCATGCACCTGAATGGGACAGATTTATACGTATGATCCAGAAATCTAGGAAGTCTTCTGCCCCACAGCAAATACTCTCTATTGAGGTGCGGCAACTCATTTTTTCACATTAACTATTTAATATAGATCTTAGTTCTACCAAACTCATAAGTTCCTCTGTGTTTACAGTAATTTATTAAAGACGTAAGCAGCTTTACACATACACTTTTTCCTTTGCGTGTACCAAAACACATTTTTACACCCCATTACTTATTTAGGAATTTTTCTGACTCATATTCTATTTAATTCAACTTTTTCCTGCATCTAGAAATCATTTCTGGTCGTGCAGATTGGAGAAATACACATTCTAGACAAAGTTTTCATCTATTTTACATATTTAAATGGAGGCATGTCAGGGGAGGCTCTCAGTTCCACGTTCATTGAGATATATGAATAAAAGGAGAGCAGAAACAGGCGTGTGCACAGTTTGATACATCACAATACTTCTGTAACTTTTGTCCATACACCAACCTGTAGTGTGAAAGTTGCACACTATGTGATACATGGGGCCCCAGTTTACTGTGACTACCTCAGACTTCACTCCTCAACCTGAAAATGAACATTGCAGACTCTAGACATATAATAATTACTCCACTTAAGCTTTTTTGCTACTCTTGATACTTGATACTGCCTTAACCTGTATAATCCATCTCAAAAGCCTCTGTGTTCTGACACTGACCTGCTCTGCCTTTTTCTGGAAACTTTCACTCAAAAAACAGATTGTTGGATTTACCTGATTAGTTTCAATTTCAATTTTTCAATTATTGTGTTTATTTCATTCATTCATAAAACAATAAAAATAATATATAAAAATAAGTCATACAAAAACAAACAAAAATAAAAACAAACAAACAAAAAATACAATAAAATCATGAATGAAAAGGAGCAGAAAGAAGTATAAACATATAATATCTGCCCCTATTCACTAAAAATAAAATCAATTCCAAACAAGTCCACTTTCCAAATAATGTCAACAATTACCACTTAACTGACTTGATTAAGCGTAACATAACTTTCACAATTTATTTCAATGTAAATGTGCAAGTGGCTTTACATTCACTAAACTCAATTAGTTTAGTGGAAATTAATGACATAACTTGGTTAAGTAAATCCAACAATCTGAGCTTTCAGTCCAACCCTTTAAATTGCTTTGTCTCTGGATATAGTCAAAAACCTGTTAAAAAGACTTATTAACTGTAATCGTGTTTCCATCCAATTGTAGAGTGAATTTTTATCGAACTTTTCAAAATTCGCAAAAAAAATTAAATAAATAAAAATTCGAATCTAGACTGTTTCCATCTAGTTTCCCTCTCCACTGTTTGATGCGAATAAACGAGGCTACACAACGCGTGATTACGTCAAACGTCGGCGACAAGCTTTACGGTAGTAAACATGAAGTGAAACTTGCTAACTAGCAGAGGTTAGTCATCTATTCAGCTAGTACAGGCTATGTTTAACGCTGCCAGGAGACATAGGGAAATAGACGCAATGTTAAACTACGCAGCAGAAAGACACGTGCAACTACGCAGAGCTAACATCCCGGACGAGGCAGGAAAGCAGAAACAGCTGAACATCACGTGAGGTAAATATGCGCTACGTCAGAATTTATTCGGCAAACATGTTTCCATCTCCCGTTTTGCGCATTAACTACTTTGCGAATCATCCAAAAACCACCTCAAGCGAGCATAAAAACTTTTTTGCGAATTGAGGTTGTTGTTTTTTTTCAAATTTTGCTGTTTCCATCTGACTTTTTTTCGCATTTTTAATGCGACACCTGTAAATGCGCATCAAAAAGCCTTGATGAAAACATGGTTTATAATGACTTAGCTCTTCCTACTCACAAAACTCATTAATATCACTCATTTTTTGTAGGACTATATTTAAAAAATATATTTGGAAATTGTTACAAATTGTTTTTTAAAAAGTGAAATTGGTGTAAATTCCATTTTTGTTGTACTTGAACAGTTCTTCTGTGGGTTTACCTTTCCTCTGAAGTCTTTACTCCCTCTCTTCTATGCTGTTTTATCAATTTCTCCCCTTCATCTATTCTGTACACACACCGTCTCCACCGTCTTTATTAGTAGTGGAATTATTCACTTGGCTTGCACCTCACTCTGAATAAATTGAGTATTGTACTGTTGAAAAGGGGCTTTTTTGGCAGGCACTCATTTGTGTCAGAGTGTACACATGTGTCATGTGTGTTGTGTTAACAAAAAGACTTCATTGAGATTCAGCTAATCCCAACAGAATATCCCACTCATGTTCTGTTTGAGAGTGGCATAATTAAAAGTCACTTTTTCAAAACAAAACACTTCTTTATACCGACTCACGGGCAGTGGATAACATGCACATACGTACACACACCCAAATACAGCACACACATGCACACAAATTATCTGCTTTCCAACACAGACAAAACACCCTGTACACAATTACATTCTGGTTTTAATTTATCCCAGAGAACATATGAGAACCTGAGGATGAGAGGAAGTAAGTAGAGAAGAGTGATGGATGTAGCTGTCAAATTTGGCAAAATTCTCAAATCAAAAACAGAATTTATAATAAAATCGTGGACAAAATTTTAAATAAAAATTATCTTAGGATTTTTTTTTTCGGTCAGTCAGCCATTTCCTTTGTACTGTCTGACCTCTTGAACATTTTCTGCTAATTTGTATATTTTTGTTCCTTAAATTTAGATTGTATTCAATGAACAGGCAACTCGTCCTAATAGTGAGATGATGCTTGTTTTCTTTTGACAGAATGTAATAACGTGTCCTCAGTCTGAAGATGTCTTGAGTCTAAATGTGTGTTGGATCAGAAGACTCACATGGACTGAGAGGATGGGCAGATGTCTGAGTTCTCACACATTATGTGGCAGAAGAATGGGATATCAACAGTGAATTAATGGGATGTGATGACGTGCACGCACAGACCCACTGACACATTTACAACGTTGACATTTATCTGCCCTGTCTGTCCACGTTTGATGAGGTTACACCTCAGCTGAGCCCAAAGCCTTCCCCTTTTACCTGTCCTTATTTGACGGGGTCACACCTTTCAGTCTATGATGAGGGGCAGTCCAGCCAACCTTCAATCTGACCACTGACAGGATAGTGACCAGGTATGACCTGGTGTGTGTTTGTGTGTCTGGGTTTGACTGTGATTTTCAGGGTGAAAATTCTTCTACTGCTTCTGTGCAGTACATTTGATTTGAATTGGATGTGGTAGCAGTAAAATTAATAACTTAAGGTCGTATTCAGACCTGACAATTTGGTCCACTTTAAATGGACCAGAGTTCGTTTCCAGCGTTGGGCCGGACCTTTTGTGCAGGTGTGAATACACTCATGAGAACTCTGGTGTGGATCAAACAACCAAACCGCGACCTGCTTTTTGAGGTGGTCTCGGTCCGCTTCCAAACGAACTCTGGTGCGGTTCGCTTCAGTTCACTTCTGGTGTGAATACAGACCGGACTCGAACCGAACTAACTGCATTAAACATGTGCCTTTTTGGACTTCACAGGCCACCGTTGCTGAGCTAAATAAATTGAAATCATACCTGTTTCGTCGTCTCCTGTTAGCAGCTCTGCTGGCAGCGTAGTGGGTCAGAACACGCAGCGCACCTCGTCTCCTTTGGGTTGCGGGACACATTTACTGACGTCGCTCCAAAATTAGAATATCATCACAAATCCACCATTAAATTAGCTGTTTTGACATTTTAAATGCTGTTGCAGTTGTACAATCAGCAAAAATAAACAGGGACTCGACTTTTGTCTCCAAATGTAAGATTTTTGTCTTAAAGGCGTGTAGGATTTGTTGTTTTCAGTGACATTTAGTGGTTGAGTGGTTGAATCATCCTCCCTGGTCCTCCCCCCACCCCCACCCCCTGCTTCCAAACACAAAGGAGTTGCTACGGTGTCTCTCAGGTGTCAAAAACCTTTGATAATTCCAACCGCGATGTCTACCAGCAGCTTCAGGGCTAGTGATGTTTCAAGTGGTAAGATTATGAGCTTTAATAAGTAAAATTATCCCAGCTACAATGACAGACAACAAATATTACATTTATAGTCAGGGTTGGAAATTGAAAATTTTCCCCACCAGCCGCAGTGGCTGGTAGAAAAAGTTTTTTACCATGTGAAGCTCATGTCAGGCATCATAGCGGCTAAGATAAGCGGGCACATGGATAAATACATGAGCAT
>NW_013952565.1:1033600-1041479 GCF_001266775.1 Austrofundulus limnaeus | reverse complement strand
ACACACACACACACACACACACACACGCATGCATGCGTGCACACACGCAGTTTCTAGCAAATTTTTTAATGAAACTTGCTAAGTCATTGAGAGCTATGAATGTGCATCTAAGTGAGTTGGGCTCAAGTGTTTCACCCCTTTTCTTTTTAAAAATAAATAAAATGTTCAATTGCATATGGTTTTACTGCTTTTATAAAAATACAAAAAGTGCATTCTTGAATATTACTCCCCTCAGACAGCCTTCCCTACATCTCTGCATTTGTTGGGTGGTAATGTCTTCATTTTTCCTAAATCGGTGGGACCACAACATTTCCGCCTATGTTCATGTTCAAATGCATGCAATTTAGTCACATTTTTTAACTTTATATAAAAAATCTGAATTTCATGAATATACAGACATTTTTGTTACATACGTATTACATTAGAAATAAACAGTTATTTGAATCTGTCTAAATCTACTTTAAATTTGACTTAATCTGTGACATATCATGAAAAAAAAGCCTTGAAATGATAAACACATTGTGACTGATGACAACTGTTTTTATCACATAAGTCCGAGCTTTCACAGCTGTTAGAACCATCGGTCACTGTGCTGACAAATATGACTTTTCAAGTCTAGATCTTTTTCCTCCCTGATTTCAGACAATTGTTCTTACTTTTCATCTCTTTCTGACCTTTTCTCTCCTTCACTTCAGTAGATTGTTGATTTAGGGAGGAAAACATTTTGGTTTCAATTTTCCTTTCTATGTTATTGTTTTTCAGGTTAATCCTATTTCCCCCTCTCTGATGTGTGTACATGTGTTTTAGCAGGACCTTCTAAGCAGCAACTCATAGAGTTTGTTGGATTTCTTTAATTTATTATTTAATCAATAAATAAATTAATTTATTTTGGATAAATCAACCCACTCATACACCAGCACTCAGGAGTCGAAGTGTCAGTTCTGGAGTTGACTATAACTGACCAGAGTGCACAGCTCCCTCTGTTGGCCTGCGGTGAAGTGCACTCTGCAGCTCCCCGTATCATCTTTCCCTCTTTCCTTCCATCAGCAAAAGCAAAGTTAAGCTTTTAGGATTTTGTAAATTTCCACAGCTGTAATAATCATTTTGCTTCAGAACCTTCAGCACTAAAAAAAATTTACTTTTACCAATAAATACTCACATATTTCAGCCAACTTCATAATTAGCATTAAATTTAAATAAATACCTTTTATCTAGTAATACTTTTTTCAGTTGTTAGTCATTGTTACACTTTGTCTGCAGTTGGGCCGTTTTGTATCTAACTGCCCCCTTTGTCGGTACATCAGCCGTCCAAGTGACCACCTCATGAATTTATTAAAGGCTGTGTTGACCAACAAAGACACACAATACGCTCGCACACATACGTGGCTGTGGGTGAACTTGCTCTGGCCTATTGAGTCGTGTGATTGATGTGAGTGAGAGTTGCAATAGATAATTCTTCCATAGATGTCAACAGGCTGCCGCCACAGGGTCAAAACAGACGACCCACACAGACTCGTGCACGCACTCGCAGATAAAACAGAACAGAGAGATGTCAGCAGCGACACGGAGTAGCTTTCACACAGAAACTGAACTCTTAACAGCGATGTGAGCAAACCCGTTTACACACACACACACACACACACACACACACACACACACACACACACATACACACATACACACACACACACACACACACACACACATTGATTCTAGGAAACTTTGATTAGGTCACATGATTATTTTATTCTGTGTGTATATCATCCACAAGGCTGTATGGGCAAAAAATGATCAAATTTCTGCCAAGAATTCAGTTTTTTTCATGAAAAAGGAAGTTTGCATGACCACTTCAAGTGGGGAGTGGCCTAAAGGGGCCACTGTCAACATGTACACACTAATTCAGAGACAATCAGAGGTCTGGGAGAAATGGGGGGGTGGGTGGGGGTCAAACAGTGACAAATGAAGCAAAGCATACAAATAGACAGGGTAAAGGTTGTTTCAGTGTTTAAATATAATCAGAGAAACTCGGTCAAATGATCAAAACAGAAAATTTAAAGCAATAGCTGTTAAGTGCTTGTGGACTATTAAAGAATACAGCTTAAAGAGTACATCTTTATTATACAGCTGGAAACTGTTCTTTATTAACATAACCCTTTTCATAAAAATAACATTTATAAAGTGAGCCTTGCCTCACAAATGCACTTGTTTTTATGCTTTAATTTCCTAAAATCACTTTCAAAGACAAAGTGCAGACATTGCATTAGTGACGTGACATTTCATACAGAATGGAAACCACAGCTCAGAAGACCAGTTCATGAAAGATGCTATTTATCTATTTAAATCTTGAATGTGAATATAATCATTTTTAATGATTTTGTTTGTTTTAAAATTCTAAAATCTTACAATCTAAGTAGTCTCTTCCCATCTGTAAATATATTTTCATGAATGGTTTTTTTGAAATAATGTGGTACAAAAGACATGTTTCCAATATATGTATTTTGTTAAGTACAATAGGTTTGGTATTTTTTTATTCTTTCTCTGCAGGCATGAAAATGATAAATGTGTATTTGTGTGTTTGAGGCACACATGTGCATTAGAGACAGAGGTTTCGGGAAAAGATTTGTTTGCCCAGTGGTGGCGGCAGCATTGATTCACACTCATCTTTGTCGATGCTTATAAGCCTCTGGATACATCATAACTGTGTGTGTGTGTGTGTGCGTGCGTGCGTGCGTGCGTGCGTGCGTGCGTGCGTGCGTGTGTGTGTGTGTGGGCCACACAGCATCTGTGTATACATGTGCCTGAATTCATTTTCTTTCGTCCATATGGCAAAGGTCATTTTTGAAGTGTGTGAGTGTGTGTGTGTGTGTGTGTGTGTGTGTGTTGGGTGGGTGGGGGGCTTTTAGAACTGCATGTCTTCGAATTTGCTCCTAAAAGATTTTTTCATAATGCAATAAGCTTTGTTCAGATTTTGTACATGAACCACAAAGTACAGCTTTCAGCACAGCTGTTTGTCCAGGTCATAAAAACAGAGTTTGACTAGTTAACAAGCTAAAATTTTTAGATGTATTAAACAATTAAAAAAATTTGGGGAGAAAGAAAATAGAAAAAAAGCTGATGTGGTTGCACACAAAAACACACACACACACATCAAAGTAGAGATTGGTTTCAGGAAATGTTTGACTATCTGTTCCTTTCCAAATGTGCTAATTACAACCACTTTCTTTCATCTCTGCACCCCTCCTCCCCACCACACTTCCTGCCCTACTGATTTTTTACTTATTTTTTTCCCTCAATATCTCCCTCTTTGCTGTCTTTCCTGCATCATTTTGTGCTCGGGTACCAGAGTCCTGGAAAAAGTTAGACGGAAACGGGCAAAACATTAGGAAGAAAGACGAGGTTGGAAGGAGCGAGCGGACCACTGTGGCGACACAGATCAGTCTCCCTATGGGATTCCAGTTTTTCTCTTTCTCTCTCACTTTTTCTCCTACGGCTCGTTCAGCCTCTCGCTCTAAGACCGAGAAGCTGTGAAAAGGTTCTCCTGGAGGTTCGGTCTCCAAACACTCCGCTGTGTTTGAAAAACAAAACAAAGTAAAAACAAAAAGACCAGGAACAAACAGCCTGCTGGTGTTGAGATGAAGGGGAGCTTGACAAAAACAGCAAGCAGCGGAGAAAACCTTGTCCCAATCATGACCAAATCATTCCACAACAAAGGACAAGCGCTCTGGAATTGCCATAATCTCGTACTTTACCGCTGGGCTGTGATGGGCTCTGCTGCGCTCTGCCTGTCTGTGTACGCTTTGCCGTGTGACACGTTATTCAAGCTCCGGGCGTAGGGTCAAGCTCACACTTGTTTCTTTGATCTAGCAATTCTCCGGATTTGATTAGGTCAATTTTGTGCTCTGCATCCGAGCAAGCGCAAATCCACGTTTTCCACCAGAAAGATGCTCCCGAACACGGTGTCATGTAGGAGCGAACACCTGCCTCAAAACGCGTAGCTTTTAAGACGTTCTAACGTGTGTTCAGAAAATGGCAAGAATTGTTTTTATTCACTTGTCTTTTTTAATAAAAGTATGTTTTGTGGTTGGGAGTTCAGACACATGAGAGCACTAAAAGCCTGAGGAAAAGCTTTTTAAGGGACAAAGTTAAAAAAAATATGGGCCGAGAGAGAAAGAAAAATGAGTGCTGGAATTTTTTTGCTTTAAACCTTTCCCTCACCTGTCTCTTTTCTTCTCTCGGCTTCCTTTTTTTCCATTCCCCCCTCCTCTCTCTCTTCCTCTCTGTTCTTTGTCTGATCCCTCCTTCTCCACCTGCTACTCTCCCTCTCTCTTGCTCTCCCTTCGTTTCTTTTCTCCACCCCTTTCTCCACCCATCCCTGCAGCCATTGGTCAACTGTCCACCAATCATGGCGGAACCGGGACCTGAGGGACTGCATATGCAAAGTCCCGCTTAATATTCATGAGCAACTATCTGGGCTTTAAGTCGTTGATTAGGACAGCGGCACAGCTTTCTGTCCCAACTGCACTGCTGGCTGGCTGTGTGTGTGTGTCTATAGCCCCGCTCTCCCTGGCTGTCACATACACACACACACACACACACACACGCTCCCTTCACGTCTACACACACTCGCAGAGCCGATCAGAGCAGGCAGCGCAGAACCTGGTAATTGTGTTGCTCCCTCCAAGTGCAAGGAAGGACGGAGAGAGTGAGGAGGACAGGAGGAAGAAGAGGAGGGGAAAGAGGAAACATATCAAAACTTTGCTTTTTTTAAATTCTTTTTCATGCTTTTTTGCTGTTTCCACGAAGGAGGGTGACGTGACAATGACCCGGTACCGCTGATGGAGTCGGTAGGACACCCGTTATCCGAGTGTTTTTTAATGCACTCTGAACAAGAGTAGGTAAATTTTACCTTTTTTTTGTTTTTACCTTTTCGAATTCACCCCTCAACTTGACATTGTCATTGTCTTCCACTGTGAGTGATGCATGTGAGGAAGTGAGTGCGTGTTGGTATGCAGCAGAGGTGGCCGGCACCATGTCAAGGTTGTTTCTGCTGTCAGGTGGCACGAGATCAGAGTGTGTGTGTCCGTGTTTGTGTGAACATCCATCTGTGGCCGCAGTGTCCGGACAGCAGGTCTTTTACCGACCCGATGGAGAACAATTTCTGCTCCTCCACCTTGAAGTAGGACAAACACACCTGTACAGTCACACAGACGCTGAAACGCACTTTCTCCTTTACTTTTCGTTGTTTTCAGAACATTTTTGTTTGTTTTTTTTATGATCAGTCAGATAGTTTTGGAGCTGAGTGTGGCTGTCAGTGTGGTTTTTATGCCTGTGCACATGCAGATTTAAATGCATGTTCGTTCGAGCAGAAAATCAGAGAGGTAACGGGGCACTGAGGTTACAGGAATAACGTGGAGGAACGGGAGAAGAACGGCCCATCAGAACTGAGGGAGGAGGAAAAAGGGGAAAGCTGCGCTCTTAAATGCCAAAGGAGGTTGAATTTCAGACGGGCAGCTCAGCGTGTGGCCCCTGCTCAGGAATTAGAGATAGTTACACACACACACTCACACAAGCAGCTCTTGAGCTGCTCTTTTTGCCAACACTTTGCTCCTTTAGGTGTATGTAAAGGAATGTTCAAAGTGCAGATGAACTGACAGCAGGTTACAGCTTTTCTGCATTCTTCTGCACATAGTTTTGACAAACAAAAGGACAGATTTATACAGTTTAATAGTCTCAATTTTACACCCAAACCAGTAACAACTGATTGTTTTTCTTAAAGTGGTGTGTTGAAGTCAGTAAGTGGAACACACTCTCTTTGCAGTTTATGTTTTTATTTAGTTTTAACAGTATTTCATATTAAACATGAAAAAAATCCTATAAATTTGTTGTAATGTGACAAAGGTTCTGCAGTAAATGAATTAAAGAAAATGAAGCCCGAGTCACAGTTTAAGTGTCTTCAAATGTCAGATTAAAAGACACGAAAGGAGAAAATCAAGACAGAAGTTAAAACTGGAGTGATTTTCCAGCATTAAATTTTTCACATTTTTAGAGAAACTAGACGGTTGTTGTGTGCTGTGAACCTGCTTCATCCTGGTTCCTGCGTGTGTTTTGACTTACACAGCATACCCAATAGTTGGAGAACTCCAAAAGAAATGAGCAGAGTAAAAAAAAAATCTTGTCTTTTTATTTATTTATTGGTTTTTTTAATGAAATGTGCAAATATCTTAAAAGTGACGCCTTTAGGATGACTTTCAATTCTTCTTGATGGGAATTTCTTTATAACTAATCCTGTTTATTCTTGGTCTGAATTTTTTAGGTCAGAAGCCAAGTCTTAAGGAGCTTTTTTGTAATCATTGCTTTTATTCTCCTTTTTCTAAATTCGTTGTCACATGGTCCACTAACTTAGTTATCATGCTTATTTGCAGATTTTGATTTTCTACAAAACAAAGCATTTTAGGTGAAGAATTCCCGCAAATGAAAATCTAAAAGTTTAACATTTCTTTTCTGGCTCAGATCAGAAAAGTTGAATCAGAACAGATTTTGTTTACAGAGGTTTACAAAGATGTGCTAAAAGATAAAGACCAAAAACAAAAGTGCACGTTGATGTAAAAAAAATCTAAAAAATGCAGCAGTGATGTGCATGTATTTAACCAGAGTGTGTTTTCAGGAAGCGTATGAACACTCTTACCAGACCTTTAAAAAAATAAATAAATAAATTGTAAAAACCCTCTGGTCCAGTCACCCGTCTGTCCGCTCCTTCATCCTCCCATCGATCCATCTGTCCTCCGTTCTCTTTTTCCTGCTTCGCTTTCTTTGCTTTGACGCGCTGCTTTTCTAATTAAAATATTAAGGATAATGATGATCATACTGAAGATAATAATAACAAGTACCGCTTAAGCAGTTAACATAATTGCATTCCCCTCATGTCACCATACACATACAATTTGCATATCATTAAAATGTATTTCCAACAGTGACTTTAGTGAATTTGATGTGTTTTTGTCAGTGGGTGTGTGAGGTGCGCGGACCTGTGGTGAGAACTGCACAGCGGCCGGTCAGATAATTCAGGCGCAGGTTTGCAGAGCGATCATGAGAAGAAACATGACAGAGTGTTGATTTTCCTCCAGAATCATTTTCAAAAACCTAAATTTTTCAGATTTATTTTTCTTACTTTTAAAGCAAATGGCAATAATTTGCAATTGTGTGTGTAAATCTTTCCCTTTTTTTGCATTTATTTAAAAGTCTAGTGAAAATCTGTTGAGCACATATCGACAATTTTAGCATGCCATAAAAAAGCACATTATTCCAAGGTTTAAACAAAATGTTAATCCGTTTGTTTATTCATAAGCAACTTCAGATCAGTTCATCAATTTAAACTTAATTCCAACGGCTCCAACTATAGTTTTTAAGAAAAAAGTTGCTAAAATATTTAATAAGGATTAGTTTAAAAAATGTAATCTTGCTGACAATAAAAATCAAACTTGAAGGCCAGCTGTGTTTCGTACAGTTGAACCATCAGCAAGTGCTGAGATTGTTTTTTTTATAACGAGACAAAAATACTTTCAGACAAATTTTGCTGATAAAAAAACATCGATGTGTTTCTTCTCAGTCTTCTCAACATATTCGTTTTACTTTTGTTCATCTCCTGCGACTGTATTCTTTTCACAGGCCATGAGGATAAAAAGAAGCAGCAGAGGCAGAGAGGTGAAGCTGACTGGAGGGAGGGACAGAGAGGGGGGGGGGGGGGCAAAGAGAGATTGCGTAAATTAAAATCCTTTTAATCTCCTTATAAAATCATTTACTTAATTCATCTGTCAAAGCATGTCAATATGTGCCGCGGTGATTTGCTGGCTGTGCATGTGTGTGTGTGTGTGTGTGTGTG
>NW_013952565.1:1026233-1031233 GCF_001266775.1 Austrofundulus limnaeus | reverse complement strand
TCCTCACATCATTAGCACGTATTCACAAATAAATGCTAAGACGTAATTTCCCTCAAACATCTGAAAAAGGCCTTTAGTCACATTGCGAGAAGTTGCAGTTCTGTAAGATAAACTAAATACATTTTTTAAAATATTCTGCCTAGTAGGCTCAAACTTTATTTTATTTAAAACTTTTATTCGTCAGTTTTTTATTTATTTTTTTGAGGGTGGGGGTAAATAGCCCTTCGTTTAACTCTTACTGCGAAATAAATTGATGAATGCCTGTACGTTGTTTATGATAGCAATTAGCTGGCGTGTTTTATCACGAAGTCTGTTGTGGTGTTTCCCCTTCCAACAATTCAGCTCCTTTGCAGATTGGTTATTTATTTAATTACAATACATAATCCCACATATGATAAAGTTTTTTTTCTTATATTTTTATCATTTTAGAGCCACTCGGTTTCAAATAACAGAATGAAAAGTAATACTTTTTATTAGAAGTTAACTTTCAAACAAAAATATAAGGACATCCACAGCTTTTAGTTTTGTTTTTTAAACCTTTCACATTTACTGTGATGTTTTACCACCTAAACTGGGTTTTTTTTTGTGTAACTATTTTCTATAATCTGTAGCGATAACATGGGTCTGATGGGACACATTTGATATGTGAAAAAAATGAACATATGCACAATAATAACAGCTCTGTGTAATTCTCTTTTTAGAGATAAAATTACTTGTTTCAATGTATTTTAAGGGATTTTTATAAATCAGGACAAACAGTTTTTGCCTGGAGGAGGTGCGTTCTTACATGGAACTGATCCGCTCTTTTCTTCACCTCTGCCGATAATTTAGTTTTCCTTTATCTCTGTCCTCCCGATTCAACCCCACCTCCACCACACACACACACACACACACACACACACACACACACACACACACACACACTCCTCCCCTCCCTCTCCACACGCCCCTCCCTTGTGAAGCTGTCACCTTTCTGCACCCGCTCAGTCCCTATTAAGGCCGACAGCCCATCTGCCGCCTGCCCCGCTAACAGCTCCCGTCGCTAACGCTAACATGCACACACACACACATCCAGTCGAACACACACAGGGCTGCATCAAACCCCACCTGCCCTGATGCATGTGTAGTCACGCGCAGGCCAACATAGTCACACACACTCATATCTGAATATCCTCGTCCACCCAGGATTTGTGAGAATTTATTAGTCATTTTAATGGGAGACACGTTTTTTTTTTTATCGAGGAGACAAAAAAAACAGGAATAGAAACAAGGACATATGTTTGTTACTTCTTTTATGCAGGAGAAGATGTTTGTGTTCAAGATCTTTTATCATAATAATGCCAATCAGTTTGTCTCATAAGTTCTACGTTTAGTTTTAGTGTTCAGGTTTTTTTTAATCAGCTGTTCAAACATGTTTAGAGCTTCGTTTATGTAAGTTTAGAGTTGCATACTTTACATGTGATTGTAAGACATCGCCCTGCCCTGACTACAGGGGTAATTAGGCAGGGCATTTTGCAGCTTTATGTGTGTGTGTGTTGTTGCATTTGCTCCCGTCGGGGATAGGTGGGTTTTGCATTAGCAAGAATGACAACTGTCTCATCAATCACCACATCACCATGTTTAACATACACACACACACACACAAGGATACACACAAACTGTGTTGTGGTCATTCAGTTCACAGATGGACCAGCAACACATGAGTGAGTCACTGAGCATCAGAAAGACACCCTCGATCGCCCTGCCTCCCTACTTTTGCTCTCTCTCTCTCTCTCTTTTTCACTTACACACACACACACACACACACACATACACACACACACATACACACACACACACACACAAAGGGAATGCGCTAATGCTGCATATGCGTTCTGACAAGAGCGTGAAATAGGTTAGGTAGAATCACATTGATTCATTCTGTCTTTTCTTCTCCATTTTTATTTCACACGCATTCTTAAATATTCACACGGAATATGTTTTTTTTAATGCATGCATGCTTTAATTAATTTAATTCATTTACTCAAATAGTCGTCATACAAATAGACTTGGAAAAAAATAGTTAATTTTTCTCCTTTTTCTTCTACGCATACTGCGGGAAAAAGAAATGGGAAGGATTTTCAGCTGATGCTGAGATGATTTTTAAGCAAATTTTTACCTTGTAGACTGAACCGAAACCGGAGGAATAGCCAAGGACTTGGTTATAACTTGTGACACATTGAAACAGACTATCTCTCCGTAATCCCCGGTAGTTTTAGGTTAATGCGAGTGATGGACAAAACCTTTTTGCAATGTAGCCAAAATATTGTACCAGAGATTTATCGCTCAAATTTGTAAACAATTTTTTTTTTTGCTTTTTAAGCACGTCAAAATTCGCAGATCTTCTGATGGACATATTATTGTCTTTAATCTCTTTAATCCTCTTTATTTATTTCTTCACTGACCTATTAAATAATAAAGGATTTTAAAAAGTATTAATTTTACGAGGAAATAGGAAACGGGGATTCAAACGCGTACCGTTGGAACTGGATGTACCTGAATCTGGTGTGATACCAGGACACTCCCCAATAAAAAAAAAACCAACAGTATTAAGTGTTGCCTGTCTATATAGCATTGTGATTCTGCAACCAAAGCCAATAAGTGTCTGAAGCAGCAGTGGCAGCAGAAAGATATTGATTCCACTTATTCACCAGAGTGGAACTAAAACCTACATATTACACACTCTGACCCTCTACCTCTCGCTGCATCAGCCCTGCTCAGTGTGCGGACCGAGGTAAGGCTGTCAGATAAGTCACTGCTCGGTCCACTTTTCTGTCTACGTCTAAATAAGGCTCCACAGTGGAACAATGTCTCACTACCAGACGCACACTTACTGTATGACTACTTGCCGGTTGTTTGGTTGGTAAACAGGTGTCTACGTCACATTCACCATCGAGCTCTGGTGATCTCATGGTGTTTGTTGGTCACACACCAGAGTACATATGAAAGGTCATTTTCATTTAATTTAGTGAAAACTTATTGTCCAGTTTTTATCACTACATATCAATTGAACATGGGTTTTTAAGGTTAATATTTCAACATATTGGCAAAGCACCAGGAGCTCTTGTTTTATAAATATCTATTTTTTTTGCATTTGCGTAGCTGTTTGATTTTTTTTGTCTCTAAATTACCTAACACCGTCAGACACGGCCTGTATTCTCTTTTCTCTCTCGATATTTGTTAGAAAGTCTTGTTTTTTTATTTCAGCCATTCTATGCAACACAAGTATTTTTTTTTTATTTTCTACAACGAGGTGATTTTAATTCAGTCGCCCACGTTGACCTTATCACCCCTGCGACGTCTCCTTCCCTGACGTCAGTGCCGGCTTTGATTGATGGATGGGCAGTCCCACCACATGTACATTTCCATTTTTATTTTCTCATTCGGGAAACATTTTTTCCAAGGCTGAAACTAATGAAACTCCTCTGAAGCTGCATGCAGCTTTTCTGAGCTTTCCGTGCACAGATAGATGTTTTTCATGTCAAATCAAAGCTGATTTGATTTGAAGCATTTGATTGAAATGTGTTCAATGTGTTTAACACAAAAGGCCAAAACCCTCTGCTGGTTAACAATTACCTTTTTTCTACTGTGCAGTTCTCTGAGGGCTGTCTTTGCATCTGCCTGTTGGTTGTGTGCTCAGCATGTCGACTTTTGTGTCAGTCGTTGTTTGGCGGGCAAAGGTTTTTTTTCCCCTGTGTTCCTGTCTCTCTGTATGAATCTGCTATAAATTCACACACTGAGAGCAATCAAATAAGCAAAATGAGCATGTGAAGAGGTGATTGTCTGCATGTTGTGTCCATTAAATACATTTTACCCACATTATCAGTCATTCCTTGCTACATTTATATAAAAACATGTCCTGTTAGTGGCTGTTCTGTAAAAAGTGGGGAGAAAAATGAACTTTTTGGTAAAGACTGCTGTTTTTGTTCCGTGATGTTTTCATTTCATGTCACCAGAGAAGTAAAAAACCCAATTTTGTTTCAGTTTAAAGTATTTGCATTATTTTATATGCAGGCATTCCAAAAGAACTGAAGGAAAACTGTTGTTTTTTTTTTCTCCTCTCGACTGGCTACATTTTCACTGCTGTCCTTTCTTACACCCCCCCTCTCAAATTCCCCCGGCCTCTAGAATGAACTTATCGAAGGGGCCACTGGTGAACAGCAGCAGCGAAGATAACTCCAAGTCGACATATGTTAAATGCGGCGCTGGCGCCTGGAGGATGCACCAGAGCTACGATTCACTAGAAGCCAACCACATGAGAGACCCACATGCCCTCTACAACCCCAGGTAAGCCAGACTTACAAAGAGATGCAAAGAAGGGATTTGTTCGGAATCAGTTTTATTTTAAAAGTAAAGACTAGCAGAAGTCATTGTAAAATTTTCAACTTTGACTAAAACAGTTAAAAAAATGAATCCAATTACTTGTCGGAAGCACATATTTTTACGTCCTCTGTCATCACCGCTGCGTTGCGAGCGTGTTGTAAACGTAGTAAGACAAACTTCAACAGATGATCATTTTTAACCTAACCTTCTCGAGCTGAACCAGGTCTCACGTTGTTTTTGTTTTGGGTCATTTTCATCAAGCGTTTTCCTGGTCTATATTTAGTAAAGTTGCCGGAAATGAACTGCCTGTTTTATGTTGAAACACGGGGAGCGCATTACGCATGATGTACAAACACACACTGTTTTTGTTCAGGCCGTTCCTCAGGTTCCGTCGCTTTGATCCGCTCTCTTTTAAAAACTAAACATTTCTTTGGATTAGCAAAGGGGGACACATGTCCAGGTTACAAAACGTATTGTAGTAAGTAAATAAATTTTTATATATTTTAATAGAAATATGATTTTGCACTTTATGTATGTGACCCATCACATCGAAACGAGGATTAAGTCCAAAAGTGGTAAATGGAGAAATAGGCAAATATAGTGTTTTGACTTAAATGTTAACAAAAATTGTATTTTGT
>NW_013952565.1:1018675-1023675 GCF_001266775.1 Austrofundulus limnaeus | reverse complement strand
CTGTGTTTGTGTGGTGTGTGTGTGTTAGTGTAGACAACACTGATTGGATTGCAGATTTATAGAAGAGGATTACTGCAGGAGCAGGGAGAGAACGAGGGAGAGAGAAAGAGAGAGGGTTTCAGACACTCACCTCTCATTAACTTCCACCCCGATCACCTCAGCTTGCCTTCTTCTCAAATATGGACGCTCTCGTGTGCGCACTCAGGAAAGTACGCAGGTCAAATTGGATGTAAATGCAGCACTTAGATTTTTCACTCTGCTGTAAACAGAAATAAAACATCGCTTTAGGAACCTGGAGGTCTTTTAATTTTGATAAAAACATTGGAAAAGTAAGGAAGAATGTGAAAGAGTTGTGTACCGATACAACTTGATGTGCAGCAGGAAGTGCAGAGGAAAGACAGAAATATGTTTTTGTCACAAAAATGTATTCACAGCAGACTGACCTGGGAAGTGAGTAAGTAGCGGACGAGAGAAAGTGAAAAAAAGTTAGGTTTGACAGTCAAAGACTGAATACGAAACCCAGCGAAGAACACAGGCAGAGGCAGACAGAGCGACAGAGATGGGCAGAGACACTGGGCTCTCCAGAAAACCTGATTATGACTGGATGTGAATTAGATTCCCTAACAGATGGTCCAGGAGCGAGGCTGAAAGGTGCATCAGCCAGCAGCGAGGGGAGGGAGGAGGAGATGGGAGGGAGGGAGGGAGGTGGGGGGAAACTGAGGAGACAAGTGTCAACAGCAGCTTGTGGCGGGGTGAAAATGTGCAAAAATGTTTAGATTTGAAGCAGACTGAATGTTGCTTTTACACTATTAACACATTGAACTAAGTGTTGTGGGGAGATGTTAGGTGAGATAGAAATCATAATCTGCAACTTTTACTGTCTTTGTGACACATAGAAGCTACCAGTGTGCACAATTAAGAGAAAAGAAGAAAAACAATCATATCTAAAACTATTATATGTTGTTGGGGGGTGGGGGATATTGTATATTTCATGTAGCTCAATTTTATACCACAATCAATTAACTATGTTACCTTCTATTGTTATGAAAATGCTGGATATATCAAAAATAAATTTGACTTTGCATCATAGTCTAAAGTCTGAAGTCTTGCGATTGGCTTCTGCCTCTTTAATGGGGTGATATTATGTGCTTTCCAAGCCTACATTTCAATTTTCTACTAAAATAAAGTGCGTATGTCACGTTTTCAGCTTATGAAAGATATATATATTTGTAAAAATCCCCAAAACAATTTACTTCTCTTCTTGACAGTTTCTAAACATCTTGAAATAGGTCTCTGTCTCTTTAAGAAAATCCAACCACTTCGGTCACGCCCATTTCAGCACATCACCACAACAGTTTCATGCGGCCACTTTCAACCAGTATTAGGAGCACTTTTGTACTTATAACTGTTGTTTCTTTACCTGTGTCGCTACTGTCTAAGAGCAGACGTGCAGTTTCTCATGGTGTTTGCTAATTGTTGCTGCCGTAGCCTGCCGGAGTCACGAAGCGGGTGGGAGGGGGGGTCGGGGGGGGTGCTCTGCCATGAGGAAGTTCGGCTTAAAGACACGTCCCAGGGGTGTTTCTGGTCTCAAAAGGCGTTTCTGGTCCCCACCTGTCGTTTTGCTCCTCAGCATGTCTTCCTAAAAACACTGCAGGATTTCTCAAACATGCACGAATGAGTCAAAGCAAGGCTTTGGACATGTTTTTATTAGAGTATAACATTATAACATGATATAAAACTCAAAAAATTGATTTTACATGATATCGCCCCTTTAAAGCTAGATTTATACTTGACGCGACACGTCGCGCAGGGTGCCTGGGTGCATGCGTCAAAAGTGATGCAATATCGCTGTCCCCGCTCCTGCGCTTTGGCCCCGTGGGTCGTTTTGGAGCGTGTCATGCACCTCCAATTTTTTGAAACTCCGCAAAGGTTAGTGCGTACGCCGTTGACAGCCATACCAGCATTTATATGATCCCTTTATGAGAGATCATAAAGGTGTTCAAATGGCACAGAATGTTTGGAAGGAGATCGCTGAAGCGATGCAGAAAGATGAATCTGTGTGTAGAAAGGCTTGGAAGAATGAATTGCATGTTCTAGTAATGTATTAAGTAAATTTACTCATCTGAAAAATAAACCTAAAGAATGTCTTAGAATTACTCTTTTGATCAGTACTAATAAAAACTTGATTTTTAATAACAAAATTAAAATTTGAGGATTTTCCCTGTGAGGCAGCGAAGCTTTCTTTTGATTCATGTTGGGAATTATATTTACAATACCATTTGAGGTTTCCTATTTATAATAACATCAAATATTCTTCTTACACTTATAAAACAGTCTGTTTCATACCTAGTTTTATAGAGTGAAACTGTTGAGGACTTTGAGAATAAGACCATATGCAAACAAAACTGAGAAGGAAACTTGCAGTGGAAATTTCAATGTAGTTTTATTTTATTTAACATCACTTGAAAATAGACTTAAAAACTAAAGGTACGAGGGCAAAGCAGGGGGCAGCAGCGGCAGCTCCATACTTAGTTAGGAAAGAAAAAAACAACTTCAAAATTAAAATAAGAACATGAATGAATAAAATAGAAACGAAATAAAGTTATGTGACGTCATATATTTCTTCTTCTACATCCGTTTCTTGCAACCTATGCACAGGTTTTAGAGCGTACTGCCACCTGCTGGTCCGTAAAAGAACAGCACTTTGCCGTGCACCGCCGCACGTCAACTATAAACACAGCGGCGAAACTGTAAACGCAGAAGCCGCACGGCTCAGTGCGCGTGAGCTCCAGCCGGTGGACCAAAGCGCGAGTATATCTCGGCCTGAAGGACCTCGTACCAATTCAGTTACTCCCACTTCAGCTCATTTTTACTGCAATCCCTCAGGGGAGTGGGGCTCTGTGGGGTGGGAGCTCGGCTGCAGACTGAGCTCCAGGGAGGAGCTATGTATATAAAAAGGCGGAGCTTTGTACCAGCAAGTGTTTAGGCAGCTCCACGTGGCTACCACAGGAGATTCAAGGATGTCTCAAATATGCATGAATGAGTCAAAGCAACACTTTGGGTATGTTTTAATGAGGGAATGACAAAGTCCATTTTGCATAATAGCTCCCTTTAAATATTGTAAATAAAATGCAGATATTATTTCTTAAAATCGATTTTATCCTTTGTTGACTACTATAAGGAAATTGAGGAGTAAGTTCTGGAGTGTCTGTTTAAGATGGATTTCTTCCATTTTTCCAGCTGCTGTGCATTATTCTGCTACTCTTCCTCTTACAGTGATGGATAGGTGTAAATCATCACAATCCTGTAGTGACAGCCCAATTTCCCCAAATCTGATCTGCTTAAAGAATGCAGTTTTGACGCTCTATTCACTCACATATCCTTTCCTTTCCTCTCATTTTTTTTCTACACTCCTTTCCCAATTTTTTCCCCTTCCTTCTTATATTTCACTTTTTTTCCTCCATGTTTTCTCTCTCCTCGCACCATCAAACTTCCTGCATTTCCTACCTCTTTCTTTATCTTTTTTCTCCTCTGTAGAAATGCACTTTTTCCTCCCCATTCCCACCTCACTTCTCTCCTGCTTCCCTCCTCCTCTTCCCCTCACATCACATTTGAAAGCTCTGCCATATTTACCAGAGTGAAAATCCTCTTTCACCATCTGCTTAATAAAATGTGCTTTTTAATCCGATGAGGGGATATTTTGTTTTTAAATACTTTATTTTTTTTGTTGTTGTTCATCAGAATTATTTCGCTATTGTTTCATTTGACATGGCACCTTGCCCGGGTCTGTGTGTCTCTAAAAAAATAATAATAATAAAAAATTGGAGAACTTTAAATTTTCTAACAATTTCAAGTGTCAAGTCTTTAAAAATTTTCCTAAAGACGTACAATTATTATCTTTAACTCACAAACACATATAAAGGATACCGAACATTAACCTTGATAAGTGACCTTTCCTTTTAAAAGAAGTCAGCTGTAAACGTCCTCTTCTTTAAACCTTTTCATACTCAATTCCCATCAGTCTCGTATCTGAGCAGTATCGTGGAGTTTTTATTGCATTTGTGTTATTTTTGCGCATTATTTCAACAAATACAAATATTATTGCTGATTAAATATTTCCTTTTAAAAGAATGATTTGTTGTGGCCACATTCAGCATCTTCTATAAAGGTTGACATAACAGGAGGATGCATGAAGTAATTTCATTGATTTTCATTCTGCAGTCTTTCCAGTAAAAGCCTGGAGGTCACTACAAGAACACAGTATGCAATTTGGTCTGATCAAGTCCCGAAACGTTGCTAGTTTAAATGAATTTGTTTGTTTCTTTAGGAAATGATCACTGTTTTAATAAAAAAAAATTATAGATCACATGTTTTATGGTGGTTCTAAATTAAAGTGCTTTGGATGGAGCTGTATTTATTTTTCTGTAGTTTTGATACAGTGCTCTTACAGTAGACCAGCACCACAATGACACACAGCAGATAAAGGAAACCGGAAGAAAGAAAGAGAGACATGGTGACAAAGATAGTGCCTGGCAGCAGCACACTTATCAGCTACATCTCTGCGAGAAAATGACCTAAATCATCAAGATTCCCATCTCAAACACACACACTCACACACTGCCTTACATTATTGCTCTAAACACGTTGATCTGTTTAATATTGTTTTATCAAAATAACCACATCTCTACATCTGGACATCAAAATTTAAATCGGGCTTTAAGTTGATCACTTAGAAAGGAGAAGGACAAGAGGGGGAAAGAGGGTCTGAAAACTGGGTTTTTGTCATAACAGTGACTAGAAAAGAACTGGTGTCACCAGAGAGGACGTGATGTTTCTCTATAGGTTTCCCTTTAAAAAAAAAAAAAGCACAAAAATCTTAATCAATACTCATGGGCAGAGGTGGCCCCTGCACGTAACGTCTCCCACAGTCTTTCACATTCTGTCTCTCGCTGTGTGTGTGTGTGTGTGTGTGTGTGTGTGTGTGTGTGTGTGTGTGTGTG
>NW_013952565.1:996990-1016990 GCF_001266775.1 Austrofundulus limnaeus | reverse complement strand
ACTATTGCATCAAACTAACAAGCTGACAAGCAGTTCAATAACCCGCCACAGATAGGAGATGACTTGAAAATTAGGAGAGAAATATGGTGAGGAAAGAAAAGCCCACAGATCAGTCTGGGGGCTGAAAAAGGCAATTCAGCCCATTGATGAGATCATTTCATTCATTTGACGGTGGGAATGTAAATACATTCTGCCATCCTTTAATTCACTATGTTTTCTTTTTAAGTCTTTCCTGCTTCCTTTTCTTTCTCCCCTTCCCCAAGTATTATCTAGATAGAATTGTGTACGATTTTTTTCTCCTTTTTTTCCCTTCTTTTTGCTTATTGGACTGTGTGTTCTTATCAGCATTGCACAATGTTAGGTGTGATGGAAAGGTATTAACCAACCCGTGGTAACTACATTGTCAGCACTTCTCGTCTTTCTGTCTCCGTATAGCCACCACTCCCGCTTCTTCATCTCTGCCTTTTTCCTCTTCCCGGAAAACATAGGAATAGGAAATTACTCTGAAACAAACTGAAGCTGGCAAGAGGCTTCATTTTGCGACGCCTATTGTAACTAAAGCTCATCAAAAAGTAGGCAAAGCTGCATTTTCTAAATGTTGGAATAGTTAATATTTCCATTGCTTTTTATAAGTTAAAAGGGTGACATGTTTTAGACCTTTTTCCCCCCTAACCCAGGGGGACGGCATAAAGAAACAGTTTGCAGTTATTTAGGGATCAGCTTGTGCTTATGGCTGCCATCTAGTGATGCGGTTGTTCAAAGATTGAATATAATAAAAGAGTATTATTGCAGAGCGACGCACAGACTGAAGGGGCTCACAGCAAACTGCACACAGACACAAAGTGAGGCAGTCGCTGCTCTAATACGATGATTGCATGTTTGTCCCTGCCAGTTGTCAGACCACTGCATCAGCGCACTGTCTAATGACAGCTTGTCAGACTAAAGTGGCCCACCTTCCTTTAACATATACAGAGAAAAGCTTTCTTTCTTTTCTTTCTTTTTATTTCTTTCTTTCTTTCTTTCTTTCAACCTCTCTCTCTCTATTCCCACATCATCTCTTTTTCATGAGCCATCGTGCTTCCCGTTTAAAAGGAGGGAAATGGAAAAAGAAATAGGAACGAGGATAAAGAGAAAATGGCAGGGATTGACTTGAAAGTGCAGACAGGAACAGGTTGTAATCGTTCTGTATGTTGTGTATGTCTGCTTGTCCTCTCAGTGAGAGACATTGAAGTGGACTTGCTGAAGATTTGCATTTTCATGTCAATTATTTCAAGTCTGATTCACAGAGAATATCACTGAATTTAGGAAAATATAGAAAAATACATTAAAAAAACTAATCTAATGTTTCAACTCAGGATTTTTTTAAAAAAGCTTTACAAAATAAATTAAAACATCTGCAAGAAAAATTTTATTTGCAAAACCTTTAGCTATAAAAAAGCACTATTTAAATGGTAATTGGGTTTCCAGGCATAAGGCTGCAAAATCAACTGACACAGAAACATTTTTGAAAGAGTTCACTGTCCAGTTTAAAACAAATAAATGTATAAAAACTGCAACGTTTTGGATTCGGCTCCAAATGATCATTCATGGAACTTATAAGAAAACTCCCCCATGAATATTGCTAAATAATGCACCTCTGTCTAGTTACCTGTAGCTCTTGAAAACAATGACAGTTGTGTAACTTGTTCAGTAATCTTTATAAAGAGGGTTGAAAATAAGACAAGCTCTCAGAACATCTTTGATTAAGCCAACAGCTAAAACGATTTTTTATTATTATTTATTGCCATTAATAAATCTGCCACCGCTCGCATCTTTGAGCTGCTTGAGAGTAAAAGGAAAAAAAAAACACACTCAATCCTATTTCACTTTATTATAAATTTCTTTGAGCACCAAAAACATAAAGAATTGATAAAGCGGAGACCCAACCCCTACATTCTCTCTTCACACTCATCTGAAGAGCAGAAAAGGTACAATAAGACTGCTCTTTCAGCACTGAGCCGCCGCTACATCGCACCGTAATTGTACTGATAACATACATACAGGAAAGCATTCAACCTCTCACTTGGCACAGCTGTGATTTCTTAATCTTCTTTCTTCTGCTCCTCTTTTCTGCACGCATGTATTCATTTTTATTCTTATTATTTCTGCCCCAGCAATGGCAATTATTTTTAATTTATAAGTAGTCTGAGTGAGGGAGAGAGACGAAAAGAAGAAGAAGAAGAAGAAGAAGAAGATAGAGGAAAAGGGAGACTGGGTGGAGAATGGAAAGAGATCTTTTAGCACTAAAACATTTTTTGCTTAATGGTACTCAGGGGGATTGACAGTCAATAGGAAGGGGGACAAAAGAGCATAAAGGCTGAAAAAGAAGAGATTAAATCTTCACCGTCACATCATCTACTTAACTGAGTCCAGGCCTGCTCCCTTTTTCTGTCGTTGGTGTTCTCAGTTCATCTACTGGAAAAAAAAACTTCCGTCTTTGCTTTTCTTCTTACCCCTCTTCCCCACATATAGTCTCCTCCTCACTTTTCTAACACTGCACGACCCATTCATTATTTGACTTGTTTTTTCTTCGCCTTTGCCCACTTTTTTCAGTCTTGATTTGTTTCCACACCTTTCTCACTGTCTTTCTCATTAAACAAAAGACCCACCTTATGTTGGATAAATTGATTGATGGACGTTAAAGACAACAAAGCCACTGTTGATGGAGTTTCTGATTCAGAGTTACTTGCAGAAGACGTCACTGTAAGGAGGAAATGATAGAAAGGGTGAAATTGTTCATCATATGTCATGATACTTCATGAAAGAAAGAAAAAACTTTATTTTTATACATTTTGTGTCATTTTGTTTTCTTATTTTTGCACGGAAAATGTGTTGCATTTTAAATATATCATGCTATTGTATCCAAACTTGTTGTGAACATTGGTTATCAGTCACTGCAGCTCTTGAAATTCCTGCTTTTCTCCCCCATTCTGTCACTTTTTTTCTATTTGCCTGTCTGCCTGTCTGTTTTCCTGTCTGCACTCACTCTCCATTCCCCCACCTGAGCAGCTTTCCATTCTCCGTAAAGGCACTGTCTGTGTTTTATGGGTCCCTGTGGGATGGGGATCTTTTACAGGCCGACTGGACTTTAGAAGTCCTTCGTTTAGCAGCATCCTGCCTTAATTAAAAACCCCTTTTGTGCTTTCTGCCTTTAACAATGAAAGAGAGCAGAGGGAGGGCGGGCCGAGTCAGAGGGACAGAGAGCAGTAATGCAAAGAGTGGGGGGAAAAAGAGAGGGGGCAGAGATAGAAGGAGAATAAGAGATGGCACTGAATAGAAAGTGATAGGGAGACAGGCGGATAGATAGTAAGAGAGACAAAAGGAGGGACGGAAAGATATGGACAGAGAGAAGATAGCTGTTAATTACAACTGCCATTAACAAGACACCAGTCAGCCTCCTTAGGGAGAGAAGTAAGGAAATGCAAGAGGAGAGAGGGAAAGAAAACTAAGGGAGATATAAACCAAGAAATGATGAGACAACTAATGATAAAGTGATTCTGATGATTGTCTTTTACTTTTCTGTAGACTTTTACACCACTTGTTCTCCACTGTTGTATTTAACTGCACATGTACTGTAAGTGTGCTCCAGTGTGCTGGTTTGCCTCTGTGTGTATGGGCTGTCTTTGGGATGACTGAGCAGCAGAGGGGCTGCTTACTGATTACCTTCATGTTGAACAAGCTGCTATTGACTTGAGAGTGACGGATGACCTCGTCCCTGCGTGCAAATGTGTTTGTGTTTCCGTGTGATACAAGCGAAGCACCTCGGCCGCTCTTTTGCTCTCATCATTGCCGTTATGAACCATCTTTTTTAGTTGTGTTTACGTCTGCTTTCTGTTGTTTTGCACGACTTAATCAGACTTCTTACAGTTTATATTTCGGGCTAATCATACTCTTTAAAATAATTGAGTCAACTAGGAAACCTCTAACATTAGAACCATCGTCTCTATAAATGAATGTTACATTGTAAATGTGCATTTCCTCCTATCATTTTGTCCTTCTCTCTCTCTGTCTCTCTCTCTCTCGCCTTTTAGGCTTCTCTGCAGAATGTCCAGTAAGGAGCGCCACCTTGAGTCCAATTGTCCGTCATCTTATATAAAGACTGAACCATCGAGTCCTGCCTCTCTGACTGACAGTCTAAACCATCACTCCCCTGGTGGCTCCAGTGACGCCTCAGGCTCGTACTCATCCACTATGAACGGCCACCCCAATGGCTTAGATTCCCCAAGCCTTTACGGCTCCAATGCAGGACCCCTGGGACCCGCTGGAGGCCCAGGATCGAAACGTTACGAGGACTGCTCTTCAACTATCGGGGAAGATTCGCAAATTAAGTGCGAGTACATGTTAAATTCGATGCCGAAGAGGTTGTGTCTGGTGTGCGGGGACATCGCGTCAGGGTATCACTATGGAGTTGCATCATGCGAGGCCTGCAAGGCCTTTTTCAAGCGCACCATTCAAGGTTGGTTTCCATGTTGTGTTGGTACTTGTCTGTCTGTCCCTCTACGTCTCTGTTAGTGTCTGTAAAGTGCAACATCACATTTATTTCCTGGCACTTGCTGCCAAATTCCTACATCGTTTTTACCAGATCAGTTAAGTAAATGGAGAAACAGAAAATGAAGATGTTTTAGGTAAATTATTTTTAAAACTTTAGAGTAATGGGTGATTGTATTATTATTTACTGGCAAACATTTATTTATTTATTTTTTTACAAAACAACTTTTCTATACATTTTAAATACCTTCTAAAACTGCATTTAAACAAAAATCCCCAGACATCATCAGAAGTTGACTGCAGTGTGAAAGAAGAATGGTAAATAAGTACTTCTTCATATTGAGTATAAATTGTCATCCTAAAAATAAAAACACAATTCTTCAGAAAAATTATGCACACTCTATATAAAACCTACAGACCATCACCCACAACCTTGACTTGTCCTTATCAACAGCAAAAAAACTATTTTTTTTGGTAGTGTTTTCTTTCCCAGATCATGCTTCTCATGCCTACAGAGTGTATGTTATAAGCCTGCTGTATGAGAAATAAAACAAGGCCAGGGGTCATGACTTTGAGACAGGAGTTCATGCAAGTGGTTTGAATAAAATCAGGATTGAGCAATAATCTACATTATGAAGGGAGTACAAAGATCTAGGCCCTATAATTCTTTGCTTATGTCTTGTTTGGGCTTGGATGATATCAGGGCATACACCGTTGCAGCTAACTGCACACTACAGATTTTGAGGGTACTTACTTAATACCCAACTTTCATATTTGCCTGTTAACAAATTAGACAAATTTCATTTTAGCCTGTTTCCTGATTTACCGTCTTTTAAATAATTATTCATGTCTAGCAGTAACTAGGATGCTCTTTCTGTCAGCCAGTCTGTCACTGTAATAACCAAGTTACCAGTCAGCCAGCCATTATTGATCCACTGAGCCAGTCATTCAGTCAGTCATATCAGACAGCATTCCTGTCTGCTTTTCCAACCATCCATCTACCTGTGCTTCCCTTCTTTTGCCTCTGATAAGCAGCTTGTTCAGTAAAGCTTGAGAGATAGAGGAAAAAAGAGAAGATCTAGTTAGGAAAATATGATGACATTCGGTACATGGTCACCACTACTTAAGACTGGCTTGATGTTTTTTAAGGGGTGACATGAATATTTACACATAAATATACACATGAATATGTGGATGAGACAGTAATACACATGACTTTGTCATCTGTATATGTCCAGGTTTAAACCACTATTACTTCAGGGTCTACCATCCAATCAGTTCAACTTAGGTTCTGAATAAAACTTATGTTCTTCTTTAGGAGTTTGGTATTAACTGTGACAATATTTCTTAATTTGCGTATAGCAGTGTTGTATAAAGTACTGCAAAGTGATACTTGAGTAAAAGTACAAGTACCTTATCATAAAAATACTTTGGTAAAAGTTAAAGTCTTCTCTAAAAATATAACTTGATTAAAAGCTTTATAGTATCTGATATTTTTTACTTAAGTATCAAAAGTAAATTTCTGACACAAAATCTACTTAAGTATTAAAAGTAAAAGTACTGAGTAAAAGTGAGCAGTTAGATTTTCCAAAATGATATTTATTGGGAGGTGACTTCTCCAAAAAACATTTTTTCTAACAGCGTGCAGCTGTGATGGGTTGTGTACAAGCTAATAGGGTGTCAGAATGGTATATATTTATACTTCTCATCAAACCACAATTAAATTCACTCTATCCAGGAGACACAGTTTATCAGGACAGTATTTTCTTTAAGTAATAACAACTTGGAATAAAATAGGAGTAACAACTTTCTACTTCTTATCTTTTTAAAAAATGTTGTGAGTAGAAAGTACAGATAATTGTGTAAAAATGTAATGAGTAAAAGTAAAAAGTACGCTGAAAAATAATTACTCAAGTAAAGTACAGATAATCAAAATTTCTACTTAAGTACAGTAACAAAGTATTTGTACTTAGTTACTTTACAGCTCTGGCATATAGTGTAGATCAGGGACATTCAACTGGCGGCCCGTGGGCCACGTCCTGCCCTCCAAAAAAAATTTCTGTAAATGTTTTTATTTACTTAATTTAATATACAAATAGATTAGAGATCATTTGTAAATGTAAAATGTATCAATTGTGATTCAGTCCAACAAAATAAACACATTTAAAAGGTAAAAGATAATACTTGTTTTCTTATATGCTGTAGTGTTTCACCTGCCATTAATGGGCAATGCCCCCTCCCCCCACCACAACCACCACCCTGTGGGGGGATTGTCCAGCCCCCGAGCTGTTGGCTTTGAGAAACCGTGGCCCATGAAGGGATCTAGTTGCACAGCCCAGGTGTAGGTGTTGCCAAAATTAAAGACAAACGATTAGGACTTACTCAGTTTTCGAAGTTTCACTCAACAACAAATGAAGCAAATTTTTATTTGAGAAAATCTGTTGGAGTGCAACTTTTTAAGTCAAGTTTAATGTTTATTTTGTTAATTGTGCCTCCATGCTACACTTTATGTTTGTTTGGGTGCAGATGAAGCATCCTTACGTCCACTGGAATAAAACAACTGCGACATTATCTTTGGCGATGCCACACAGTAATATTACCCACAGACAGAGCGGATGTTAATGTGTCTCAGTGTGGGCCGTGCGTCGGTGTGTTCATCCAAATGTAAATGAGCGCAAGTTCATGTGCACGTCTGGGCACATGTTCCTGTGGTGTGTGTTTGTGTGTTTGTACTGGCAGGAAAGCAGGGCCAGTCTCAGATGGCAGCAGCAGACATATTGGTATGTTTCAACCCATTAGCCAATAAAACCACAGGTAATCACCAAAAAAACACCTCCAGCTGGACAGGGAGAAGTGCATGGGATAGAGGGGGGGAAGAAGAGGGGGAGAAACGGAGATAAGGGCAGATAAACAGTCAAATGAGAAGGGGAATGAGAGAATGGAGGACAAAGAAAGGGGAGGATGGACTGGGCACATGGATGTAGGAAGGAATTAACGGTATGTGTGAGCTGGCGTGCCTTTTGCACGTGTGTGTCGCTGCGTGGAGGAAGTGGCTCTGGCAGCTGCTGTTTCTGTGGCGTCAGTCCAGCGACACCTGACAACCTGCATCTATCACTACCTTATTGAGAAAGAGGGATAAAGGGGGAAGTGGAGGAAGGCAAAATATGGGGCAATGAAGCAGAAAGAGAGAGAGAGAACATGAGTGAAAAAGAAAAGGAAAAGAGAGAAGGAAAGATGGAGTTAGGAAAGGCCACAAGAAAAGATCAAGACTGTCGGTGGGATTGAAGAGAACTCTTTTCATACTGTCTGAAACGTTTTAAATAAAACAAATAACTCTAAAGTAAACTTATTAAATTTGCTAAAACGCAAACAATGATTATGTAGAGTGTTGAAGTATATTCTGAGGTAACAACTGGTTCAGATTTGGCTGTTTTATCATATTGTTTCTGTCCAGTTAGAAGTCTAAGTAAAGCCAAGCGATAATATCCCAAAGCATGGTGGAAGTGGAGAGATTAGATTTAAGTTTAGAAAGAAAGAAGGAAACCAAGCATGACAATGGATGGTCTAGGTACCATATTCACATGGCACAGTCTGCACAACGGAGATCAATTGTCATGCAGCGAGTGGACGTATACACACATCTCAAAAGAGATTGCAGGGGATTTAAAGCCCTCTTATATCTCCCCATTATTCACATACACACACAGCCCTCAAAACATGTCTGATCTAGTTTGCTATAGTGAACCATTAGACTCACAGAGATAGACACACACACACACACACACACACACACACACACACACACACACACACACGCATGGGAACATTAAAATTCAGATATAAAGCACTAGAATTCCCAACTATTTCCACACTCTGACAGGGAGTGTTTGGGTCGGAGCATTCAGAAACCATAACGCCAACCGACACATACAGTAGGTTGCATATTTTTATACCATACTTTGTGATGTAATTTAGGCCAACACAAAACAATTTTCATAAGCAAACTAATATTACAGTGCAGCTGGCAGAGGTAGGTTGGTGTACAGTAAAAAAAAAATTGAGAAATATTATTCCTTTCACTTTTTTCACTTTATCATCAATATAAAAATGCTATCATTCCAACCTTTTTCTATTTTATTTATATTTTAAAACATTTTTCTTTAGGTTAAAACACACTGCATTTGATTTCAGTACTGCTTGCTCTCAAAATGGCTCTTCAGTTCCGTCAATGAAGGCCCTACCTGTTCCTTTGAAATAACAAGGCCTTTTCCTGAGTGCCCATTAAGCCAGGCCGATCCCGTGTCATTAGCGCATTTAGGCTCACTACGAGGGAAGTATCCCACTTAACAGCAGAATTAATCTGGTCCTCCTGTATCATCAGCATATAAGGGCTGGATGTGAGCTAACTAGTCCCATTAGTGGCGTCTATTAGAGTGTAAGACTTCCTTCAGCATTTAGCATGTTTAGCCTTTAACTAACAAGGGCAATTAAAGGGTGTCTTTTCACCCATTAGGAAGCGTTTGAGCATTTAGCCTTTTCCCAAGCTAACTAGCTCCTTAATCAACCCAGTAATGAGAAAACATCCTCTTCACAGCTGCAGTCAATAGTAATCACTGTTTACTCTGTTTCAGTGGGAGATGTATCAGCTTACTTGGGCACTGTAGCTGTCAGATAGGCGTTGGAGGAAGAGATACATTTGTTTTTGGTTAAGATCTTGGCAAACGAAAACAAACTGATTAAGCTCCAAATTGTTGCAACAAATCCACAAATGTGTGATCAAATGTGGAAACGAGTAAAGGAGGATTCGATAATTGTGTCTTTCTTATGTTAGAACAGAAACAGTTTTTCTCTTTATCTTTATGTTTAAGTTTCTGGTGTCTCACAGCTTGTCTCCCTGCATGCCTGTCTGTCTGCCTCTTGATGTATCTATCTGAAATGAAACCTGTCCCTGTGTTCTCCTCCAACATGTTTACGTGCCACAGGCAACATTGAGTACAGCTGTCCAGCCACCAATGAGTGTGAGATCACCAAGAGGAGACGCAAATCGTGCCAGGCGTGCCGCTTTATGAAGTGTCTGACCGTTGGCATGCTGAGAGAGGGTAAGGGAAAAGGTCTCTTCCTTATTTCTTTCCTCCTAACTTCTTTACGTGTAATATTTTAAAGACTGTTTGATGTAACTACTTTCAAATAAGGCCAGACCCAAAGATTTCTGCTAGTCTAAATACATCATTTAGTATCATGTCGGTCATATTCAAATACTGAATTCTAGCTAACAACTAAAACCAAAAAGACACATTGCCTCTTATAGTGTGAGCAGGTTTATTGTTAAATGTGGACCTAAAGTTAGATAAATATTGAAAGAAACAGTTACATAAATATAGCGAATTATTGCAAAAATGTGTTGTGAATGGACAACTAATACAGCAACATGCATAAAGACGTTGGTGAAGTACTCGTGTCAAACAATGTACATGTAACAACCTGAAGAATACTCTCTAAGTCTTGTTTTTATACGTTTTTTTTTTGTTTGTTTGTTTGTAGTAATTTTATTATTTTTGACTGACTTTTTTAATAACACCATGTTCTATACATCTGTCAAAACCTAGTGCTGAAAAAATGTACTTATCTTCTTGCAATGTTCCCATAATTTTAAGTCCCCAACTAGTCCCCCAACAGTCACAGCCCAATGAAATACTATGTTAAGAGTAAATGTAGTCAAAGGCCTGCCTCCAGTCTCTAACACCTTTGTTTTGCCTCATATACTTGAAGTAAAAATGCAGATAATAACTCGTTCTTTCAGTTCTTGTTTAGCGATGTAGAAAGCCAGAAAACATGGGAGATCTTCTGCCCCATTCACCACTTTGATTAAATACACTCACTCACTCATTTTCACATTCCCATGTTGCCTTTTGCTTTCTTCTTTCTCTCCTGTCTGCCCACCTCTGACCTTCCTACTCCCACTGCTCTCCCAACTATGAAAAGAGGTAGAAGAGTGGCAGGGGATGAAGAAGAGGGTAGATAGAGATATAGGGAGGGGGGAAGGCGGGAGAAGCCTCGGGGAAGGGAGGAAAGGACAGCGGGAGGGAGGGGTGGGGGAAAGAGATAGATTTATAGGAGCTGAGGAGAGGGACCAAGGGAGGATGAGAGGCAGGGAAGGGGAGGATGGTTGAATGAGGCAGAAAGTGTGTGAGAGTACAGAGAGAGGAGAGGAGAGGAGAAAAGGGTCAAGGTTGTAATTGATGGGAGACCTGGCCTACGCCCCCCCCCCTCCCTTACAGTGGTCAGGGAGCGTGCCTGTGCCGACGCCTGCCAGGCCTCCCTCCATCCATTGCTGTCTTCATCACTTCTCTGCTCCTCTCCCACTCAGTGTTACTGCACTCCTTCTGATGCTTCTCCTGCCTGTCGCTCATTCACTAGCTGCGTTTCCATTGACCATGAAAATTAGAATTTCGAAAATAAATTTGCTCAATGGAAACACGTCGATTTCGAAAAAAAATTATGTTTTTCGACAAAATGTTTTAGTGCTAGGATGAGGTGGTATTTTGGCCGTATTGAAATTGGTGTGTTTCGAAAAACTGCAATGGAAACAGTTTTTTTCGCATCATGGGAGTCACGTGATCAACAACCGGCTGTTTCTACTGGCGAAAAAGACGATGACGAAGATAACAGGAAGTAGAAATAGTAGTAATATCACAGAAGTAGTATAAAATAGTAAACTCACCGACTACAATTTCCCAAAAACGCAGCATACGTAGCCGCTCCCAAGTAGGGACTTGTCTCTGGAAAGCCTCGATAAAAGACGTCGATGTCTCCTCTGATGATGAGCGCTAGTGTCGTGGTAGCAACATGCTATGTATTTACATCCATCCCCGCCATGTTTATAATGAGTTATCACGAGAACAAACGTATTCACGCGTGACTTTAATAGCATTTCTTACTTAATGGAAACACCACAGTTGCGAAACTGTGTTTTTCGACATTAACAGAATATCGACAAAGTTTTGCGCACATTTGCAATGGAAACGCAGCTACTGTTCTATTCAGTCACAGGGTCGTGTATCCAGTCAACACTAAAATGAAACGTACCTGCTGCTTTCCATCAACTAAGATACGATCACCCTAAATAGACTGATAGAACGTTGCTTTAAATCTCTTTTTTTAATCACTGGCAGCAAGCTGAAATTGACTTCTCTGGGAAATCAAAAGCATCTGTCTCTCTGTTGTTGTTTTTTTGCACACACACATAAATACACTACATTCCTAACAAGCTGCTGTCTTAGCATTTGTTCTCCCAGTTGACATAGCTGACATAGCAGAACCAATGTCTCATGTCTCCAGTATTATCTTGTGTATGTGGCCACAAACACACACACATGCCTGTAGTAGCATGTATTATTGGCAGTTTCAACAATATCATAGTTAACGGATACAGTCTGCATCCTTCCACTCGACACAGAAACCACATTGCTCTTGTTCATAAAGTGTCTACAAGACATTTTATTTATGGCTAGTTGTATAAAAAGTGACACATTGGGGGTGAAAAATAGTTTTTTATCAGCTTGAAAACATCATAATATGATCTGTAACCTTGCTGCCAAACTAAAACCCTAATTTAAAACATCACATTTTAGGGCTCACAATGTTACTGAGTCATTCAGATTTTATAAAGGTAACGTAAGTTACATTCCCTGTTCAGATCCAGAGAAATTCACTTTCCATTAGGGGTTCAACAATACATGTACCCGTATCGAACAGTGCTTTAGGTTCAATACACACTTGTATCGAACTGTAAGAAAATTTGTGTTCAATAAACTGAAGTCGATATTAAAAACACCATTGTTAAATAAAAGGATTTGTAGAAGGAATCAAACCATACAACACCAGAATTCTGGATCTGAGTGAGGTTTATTGTCACTTGAGCTGACAGGAAACCAACACTGGCGAAAAACCAGGAAGTTCATGTATTTATACACCTTCTTCAGGGCCTGCGTTCGCCCCCTACTGACCTACGGCTGAATCACAGGCATTCAGACAAAATTCTCACCTACTGTTCTCATAACGGTTGATTATGTGTTGTTATAATTCGGACATGTAACTAATCTATTATCAATCAAAACATAATAGATTAAACATTGTCAACATTACAAAAAGGAAAACCTAAAAATATAGTGTTGTGCTTTTAACATCAGTGCTAACCTCTAATAACTTTAAATTTCTTCAGAACAATACAGATTTTTAAAATTTAGTTTATCAACTTGTCTTCTGAAGATGCTCTGTGTTGAAGGATCAGCGGATCTGTGTTTGACTACTCCACCTAGGCTGCATTGTCAAGCGTAGATCCACAGAGAAACTTGCTTTTTCAACAACATTTAATTTAAAAAAATGTACTTTTGGGGTTAAACAAATGGTCATAATTAATTTAAATGAATTACACGTTAAAAAAGGCATGGAAATTTCTTTTCTTTGTATCGAAAAAATATCGACACTAAAGTATTGAACTGAACCGTATCGTGAATTTTCTGTGTCATTGCACCCCTACTTTCCATGTGTCCACTTTCCCAGTTTTAACTTCAAATAATGTTGCATTCACTGAGAAATGTGAGGACAAAACAGTTTCACTTCTGCCTTTTTTGCCATGAAATGAAAATTCACAGCAGAAATATTTCACAAAAGTTACTAATTATCAAATAAATGTTTTTTTTCTTTATCTTATCAAGTGTTTCATATCCTAATTAGAGAATCCGGCATAACTTTATTAGAAAATTCAAATTCTCTATACCACACGGAATGCATTAGCAACACTGGCAAAAGTTATCACTGTTTCAAATGGTTCCATAAAAAAACAACCGTATATGTTTGCATGTTAAATTTTCAGGAGGAAAAAATCCATGTTGAAAATTCAGGTTTATGTGTCACATATAACTATTTTTCCAAGACTTCAAGAAACCGTAAATTTGCATGTTTTGTTTGAAATTTGAACTTTTGAGAGAGTACAAGCTCCAACATCAGACTGATATATTAAAAAAATAAAAAGTTTTCTAAGTCATTCCACCATAAAGGAATGTGCTTTATGTTTGTATGTATGTAACTGAGGGGCATATGTTTGTGTGTGTCTTCTGAGGCAAACAAATAGCTGCCTTTTGTTGCTACTGCTCCCCTGCTCTGCACACATATATCACATAGGGCTGCATATCTATACATCAACATGACAGACCCCAGCCACCCCATTTGTTGTGCAGACTGTGAATTTAATACAAGGGGGCCAACTCTACATATGAATAAGGCTCATTTGAAAAACTGATGCCACCATTTTCTGATGTTTCCTTATTTTCTTATTTTGCTTGTTTGTTTGTTTTAAACAACAGTTTAAGTGTGTAGGAGAAACTAACTTTTCTAAAGATTTTTCTAGTCTAATATTAATATTTAGCAAAAGATAAAATAAAGCAAAAAAGCCATAGGAAAACAACTACTAACAAGTAATGTGCAAAAAACTTAGGGTTGGGCAATATTGGCAAAATAATTTATCACAATTAATTGGGGCATTTAGCTGATAACAATTAATGTGACAACTATTGGATGACAATTGTACTTGCGTGTAGCCAATGTTGTGGCCTTGGTCCACATTTTCTGGCTTTCCCCATATTCCTGTTTATGACAGTGCTAGCCTGATAGTGACAGCGTTGCACACAAGAACACGTCATCATCGCGTGGCACTAATTGCAGTAATTGTAAAATGGCAAATATTAATTGCCGACAGTTTTTTCTGAAAATAATTGCACATTGCAAATTTGCCTAGTCCTAATAACACTATCCAGTGATACCTGACTGCGTCTAATCAGCCACAAAGACCCCAACACACAATTCCCGAGGTCCAAAGCATTCATTTCTAATATCGCTTTGCTGTTTTCTGTTTGTGTTATGACTGTTCAGATGGCAATATTAGGCAGGTGTTCATAATGGGATGGCCGATTGTTGTCTAACAAACTGGGATTAAAATACTTAAAGGAGACCAATTATGGGTCCTAGAAATTTTTATGGTATGTCTGTGGGCTAACCAGACCATGTTCATTCAATTTAATGCACAAAATAATTCTCAGATAATAAAATTTCCCATTTTCTAGTTCTGCCTGCTCTGACTTCTGTTCAGAAGAGCTGTTTATGTTAATGAGCTCTGTTGGTAACGCCCTCCAAAAATCTGTTGACATTAACTCCACCCTCCAAAGCCAGCGTTTATGTGAGCATGGCTAATAATAGCAGAAGCTCCGTTGTACAACCATATGAAACTCAGAGGCAGAGTCGGTCTCAGCTTCTTTTTTTTCTCCCCCTCCTCTTGTGTCGGAGCACTGCGCTCACTCTGCATACTTTTACCAGAGCAGGGAGCAGCAGCAGCGGTCAAAATACCTGAGAAACTCGAACAAATAGGCTAAAGCTAAACAATAGAGGTACATGAGAAAACGTGTTCATAACGAATAAAAATAGATAATTAAATTGTTTGTGTCTGTGTCGGTCTCAAACCCTGGTCTCCCACTCTCTGGTCCAACACTCTACCCATTGCCCTATTGGAGGCTTGCTGTGAAATGAGCTGCGCATTGCACAACAACTGTGACGGCTTTTTATACTGGGGAGGTGGAGTCTCACCCGGGGGTTGCTAGGTGGGGGGGCTGAACGCAGTTTGCGGTGGGTTGTCGTACAGCTTGTGGCATCTCAAAATGTCGGAAGTATAAAACGTGTCGTTAATATACATTAAAAATACTTTTACTTACAGTAAATATGCCCCTGGGTGCATTTTTTGGTCCTAGGACTGTTTTTTTTTTTAGAAGTACATACCCAAAGTTGAATAAAAAAGACTTTAAAAAGTGAATTTTGCATAATAGGTCCCCTTGAAATTGTTCCTGAATTTGATCCATAATCCATAATCAAAATGACCTGCTGTATATATTTCATTTGATCATTCTTTTAAATGTATTTTTGTTTGAAGTAGTTAGTAAAATGTATTCATGCTTTTGTATTTTTGTAATCTGCATTCATCTTATTCCCATTTTATGAACTGTTAAACAATTTTTTCATGAGTTAACTATATGACAAAGGGCTTTCTTACAGCACCTGGTTATGCATTTTTCACAATGGACCATAAATCTCTAACACACTCATTTAGGAACATTACTGACTGTGGTCCGTTCGGCCCGTCGGGGTTTCAGCATTGTTGCTGTAAAATTGCATAGATGATAATGGTAAGTGGCTAGATCAGTTAGCGTCAGTGCTAACTGCGGCTGTCAGGGGCTAGCTAACGGGAGAAAGGTGAAGATAAAGTGGTTAGGGTAGAGTGTGGAGGAGGATATGGTGTGTGTGTGTGTGTGGATGCTGTAGTTTACCCCGTAGGGCAAGATCTGCCTCAAATTAGCTTTGTCGCCCTGGGAGACAGAGAGGGTTGAGCTGAAGAGCAAGTAAGGCATCAAGAACTGTGTGTGTGTGTTTGTGTTTATGCTTAAAAGAGAGAAGAGAAGAGAGCAGGAGAGGCCAGAGGGTCAGGAAACCAACTCAGAGTAGATTTCTTTCTTTGCACGTTCTCTTAAAAAGCACTACCTGATCACGTGAACGCACTTCTACACAACCTTGACCACGTGAAACATTGAATTCTCTCACCAACCACTGTGAGGAGGCGGAGAGGAGCCGAGAAAAATAAATGAACAAGCTGAGAATAAACATTGAGGGGACAAACGTGAGGAACCCACCCACCAATATGTAGCAGCCAATTTCTGGAGCAAGGCAATTAAAAGGCCTTATTATTACATTATGAGAACTACCCCTCTGGCAATGGCTGTCTGTCCATTTTTAATGAGGTCATAATGATGCGTCAGCTAAAGACCAAAAGGTCATGGGGCGGGACTTAAATCTGCTGAGAGACGGGACAGGAGGATGAAATAACAAGATAATGATTACAGGTAAGAAAAGACAAAAAAAAGATGGCAAGACAAGCTAAAACTACAGAATGCTGACAGAATTTGAACAAATTAAGACGGCATGTGTCAGTCACGAGGCCCAACACGTGACAATTTCAACATCAGCCAAATAAGCAGTAATTACCACAAACCGAATGCAAAACAGAGATCCGACATTTGAACATTAGAGGTTTTGGCAGACTGACACAATGCAGAAGCCAGCAGTATTCAGTGCACATACAATATGCTCAAAGTGACAGATTTGCTCCAAAACGCAGCAGCTAATTTTTGGTGACGGCAGGTCTGATGAATCATGAATAAACAGAAAGTGTAAAATCCAAAAAGCTTCCACCTCTATAAAGTCATAAATGACCAGCTGGATTCAGATGGTGTGTTTCTAGAGGGACAAGTCCTCAGACTGCAGATATAAACCCTGGCATGGTGCCCCCCCCTCACGCACATATGCACACACACATTAACACCTTGTGCCAGCTTTGACCATGCTCCCCACAGCCTCTAAGACCTAATGAGTGAGATCGGGTGGAAGGCCCCAGTCTGTGTGGGTGTTGCTATTTGTGTGTGTATTTTTGGTGTGTGTGTGTGTGTGTGTGTGTGTGTGTGTGTGTGTGTGTGTGTGTGTGTGTATAGCTGGTAGTGTGTCATAACACTCTTTGTAGCTCAGTGATCTTGAATGATGCCATCCATTCTCATAGCCCTGCACACAGGCAAATGTATTACCGACAAATGCAAGAAACATGTTTAATGTGAGGGATTTTTTTTAAAAAATGAGGAGGAACAAGTCATAAAACAAAAGGTAGAGAGATGAAAGAAGACGTAAATAAAGGGAAAACAAAAAGAAGGGCGTGCTAGACAACTGGTGGAGTCTGGTGTTACCCCCTCGGGAGGCTTGTAGCTAATTCTGGCCCTGTAGCGTCTGTCCTGCGCGAGTGTGCGGCTGGCATCTGGTTGCATCCGTGTTAGAAAAGGGGCAATAATGGAAATGACGAGAGGTCGACCTAAGTGGTCCGCTCTCTTTCACAAACACTTTCTGAGGAGAGAAGAGGGATGGAGCGCAGTCTTAGCGGAGAGAAAAACTGCAGTCGGATGCATTAACATACATCGAAAAGGCAAATAAAGGAGTGAGATTGTGGTTTTTGTGTCTCTAAGGCTGGAAAACATTAACACTGCAGCACCTTATTATGTTTTATTACATCTCTGGAAGCACAGATGCATTCTCATCTCAGTTATTTTGAATATTTCTGGAAATTGTTACAGTGGCGCTTTAGCGTGCTCTTTGGTAATGCTACCTTATAAGCTGGGGGACGGGGCACTTTTTTAACTCAATCCCACACCCACAGTCACAGATTCACACTCCAGTGACAACCACCTGCCCACTGCCTTAGGCACTGCTGTTCAGATCTGTTCTGGTCTAAACAAACATCACTGCATGACACTACACACACGCTCTCTACAGCTTTTCTGTCTTCTTCAGTTTAACCCTTTAGTGCTGGCATTTCATTTATTTACATGCAAATTTATAATTTATGCACTTTAGAAGACGTCAGCTCTCAAGTTGGTTATCTTTATTTATTTTTTTGTTTATTTTTCTGTGTATAGCAATTCACCCTAACTACAACAGTTTTTTTTCTCTCATTTGTAAGGGCTTACCGTTTGCAGCTTCTTTCAAAGAAAAGCCTAGGATTCCAGTTCTTGCGGTGTTAATGTGTCAGCAGATTTAGGTCCTCACTCATGAGTAAAACAAATAACACACACACACACACTCACAATGGATTTAAATGGGACTGTTGTCTCGCCCAATCCACTCACCCATCAGTCCATAAACCCGCACAGGAAAACCTTTAATGTTATTACATCAACACTACACACAAATTCCCAACTCAAACATGTTGCTGTGTGTAAAATGGTTTAAGGCGAGTAAAAAAAATAAATAAAATCATCTCTCCCACAAAATTTATGGGACTGACTTTTTAAATGTTTTCCTCTTATTATATTTTTCATCCATCCACATTTCTCCTCGACTGTGATCAAGCAATTTCCATAAATATGTTTTGTTCCCTCTCCGCGTTCCTTCCTACAGCTCTCGCCGCTCTTGATATCCCCTCAGTCTCTCATTTCATTGACCATCTGAGATCAATCTGTGTTCGCTTTTTCCGTCCATCCTCTTCTATCTTTTCCTCTCCCCTCTGTCTTTCTCCTGCATGTGCACTCGGGTGTCAAAGGCATTTCACTTGCAATCCCTCATCTGTTGAAGAACACGCACACACTCACGCTGACACAGAGTGACGCCGGCGCAGTGTAAAAATCTATCCTGATGTGATCAGTGCAGATCGCGCTATTGACAGACAGGAATATTCCCACGATAGAAATGATTCACCTTCATCACTGTCACAAGGTTTGTACGGGCGCTTTTCAGTTCATGCATAACTGTGTGCAGCACAGGACCGAAGTAGCACAACACGGCTAAAGCACATCACAAAATGTATAATGTGGTTTCAGGTGCACCAGAAATGCTGTCTTAGTATTTATAAGTTTGCATGTGTAAAAGAAAAATAATATTTTTCTTTATTAGTTTATAACTCTTTTCTTTGTCCCATCTAAGCATTTTCTCTGTTTTGTTTTGTTATGTTGGTCATTTATAATTAGGATTTGCCGATTTTATCACACCTCTCGCCCCTTTTCTGTTCCGTGTGGTCTTTCCTCAATCCTTTAAACATCCTTAAACATTTTTATTATCATAATTTTGTGCATTTTTTCCTGATTCTACTTCAGTTCAGTCTTCTCCTGCCTTTTCTTCTTTCTCGAACATAATTCAGTTTTTCTGATCCTTGCAGTCACTCCCCAGTGCCCTTCTTTCCAACCCCCCCACCCCCTTCCTTTTCGTTCCTCCTCTCATGGCCATTCTTTATGGTTTGAAGGCTCATTTGTTAAGAGGAGGTAACACACTCACTCTCCCACTACTTTCCTCCTGTCTCTTCTTTTGTGGGCTTTGGAAATATAATTTTCAATTTTTAATTTGATTCATTTAGATTTGATCATTAATCAGGGCTGAGAGAGAGTTAATTTGGTGGAAAATAGATGAGGTAGTTAGAAAAAGGGCTCTTTATGAAGTGAGTTCAGGGTCTTTTAGTTTATAGCGGCGAAAAGAAAGAAGAATTTTGAGTTCATGTGAAAGTTTGTGAATGCGAGAGGGAAGTAAAAGAAAATGCAAAAGGAAAATAATTTGAAAATAAGTGTCTCAAAGTGTACAGATTTAAGTTCTGGAGCTACCAGTTAAACGTTTTAGCGCTACGTTCAGAGCAGCTGTTATTATAAACGTAACTCTTCTCAACCGATATACGAAACCGTCCCTGAATGCATCACACCACAGATTTATTTTTTACCAGGGTTTTATTTGGACTGTAGCAAACAAAGCTAAGTAAAAGCCAGCTGCTGAAGACACTTAGGAAGAAAAATTTAAAGGGCCAATATTATGTGTTTCTCAGACATACATTTAAATACTATACCATAATAAAG